>NC_087264.1:14336147-14636147 GCF_015220805.1 Pogoniulus pusillus | reverse complement strand
GAAAAAAAACAAACAAAAAAAAAACCACCCCAACCAAACCCACATGTAGCAAAACCCAATCTTTGTATGCAAAAGGAAGAATTAACTTTCTATGCCCAAGATACATTGAAATTATGAGAAAGACACTTCCAGATTCCTTCCTCACCTTTCCTACCTTCTCTTCTAAAACAACAGTTAAGGTATCAGTGGTCTCTACGTAGCTGCAGCATACTTTGAATGGCAGAAATACAATGTCTTATGAAGATATAATCAGTCTAGATTTCACTAATCTGGGTTATAGCTCAACTGTGAAGGCTCTTGAGTAAAATCATTTCCTTATTAAAGAGATTGACCCAAATCTCACTGATAAAAATTATTTTAAAAGATGTCCCTTTGCTCCTATTCAAATGAACAGGAGAAAATGGTAGGTGTTTTAAGAGCTCTCTTCCTGTTATATCAGGATGTATCTCATTAGTGAAGGGAATGATTTACTAGCAAAATAGAAGAACAAAATCCAATTCAATTAGGCTAAAAAAAATCTACAAACTAGCCCTTAGAAATAATTTCACTGTTCCCATTTATTTTAATAATGGGAGAAAGGATATTAAAGTCTTGAAAACAAAATAAAAAAATAATAGTTGTTCTTTTCTAAATTAATCTAGACTGGACTTTATTAATATAGGAACTATATTACTTAATAAAGGTTCCAGCATTAATCTGCTGGTCAACCTACATTCATCAAGACAAACATGATTGCTGTGACCAAAGTCATAACTCAAAAGAAATACATCTGTCTCTACAGCATTACATTTACCTTAAGGAATAAATGAGACTATTATAATCCACAGTTGCTTTTAAAGTAGCTGGTTATGTTTGCCCAGGAAAACCTATTTAACCAGTGCTTGAAACCTCAGTTAGGAGGAGTGAAAAAGTAGTTGATAAAATGGCAATTCAAACAGCTTACATGCACCGAGAGACACGTGCCCCCTACTTTATTCTACAATACCCTTATCATAATTTGCTCTTATCCTGTTCCTTGGATGCCTATCAGGGAGGGCTGCAAGAGCCATAGACTTTTTTAGCCATTCTTGTTTACTATTACAATCAAAAGATTTTCATCCAAGTCCTGGAGCAGAGTCAGTGTGGGAGCCTACATTTATTCTCTTTCACTGTTGCCCTTTATTGGGTTGTGAAACTTAACAGCTAAATCTTGTAATCAGATCTCTCAATTAGTATTGCTCTGAATACAAAATACAATGTCGGTAAGGAAATGTGCTGTGGTAAAGGAGTAGACACAGTGATATTCATCTCTAAACAACTGAGACACTGAACTACACAGGTTTGGGACCCTGGAGAAAACCTCACACCCAGCTCATGAATTTACCCAAGGCTGGTAATATATACTTGGACAGAAACTAAGCATAAGTTTCTGTGTCTTTTGTAGACTTTGATTGCTATTCCAGTATTAAAAGTACAACAAGCTGCAAACACAAAACTAGACAGGAATTAGCTTTTGATGGAATAGCCCTAAATTAATTTGAATCACTGTAAGATGATGTGCACCTGTAACTAGAGATGCCATTTGCTCTGTTCTGGCCTCAGAACTTTTCCAGTGATTTCTCAATGACTCAGATCAGCAGCTATTCATCAGGAATAGAGTGGTCAGTAGGACAAGGGAGGTTATTCTTCCCCTGTACTCAACACTGATCAGGCCACACCTTGAGTACTGTGTCCAGTTCTGGAATCCACAATTGAAGAGAGATGTTGAGGTGCTGGAACATGTCCAGAGAAGGGTGACAAAGCTGGTGAGAGGCCTGGAACACAAACTCTATGGGGAGAGGCTGAGGGAGCTGAGTTTGTTTAGCCTGGAGAAGAGGAGGCTCAGGGGTGACCTCATTGCTGTCTACACCTACCTGAAGGGAGGCCATAGACAGTTGGGAGTTAGTCTCTTCTCCCAGGCAACCATCAGTAGAAGAAGGGGACACAGACTCAAATTTTGCCAGGGGAGGTAGAGGCTGGATGTTAGGAGGAAATTCTTCTTGGAGAGAGTGATTTGCCATTGGAATGGGCTGCCCAGGGAGGTGGTGGAGTTGCCATCCCTGGAGGTGTTCAAGGAAATCCTGAATGAGGCACTTAGTGCCATGGTCTAGTTGCTTGGCTAGGGCTGGGTGGTAGGTTGGACTGGATGATCTTGGACGTCTCTTCCATCCTGGTTGATTCTGTGATCCTATGATTTTACCTTTCCATGTGAGAAAGCTGCTCTAAGGACTGATTGCAGCTATCTGAAATAAAAACACTGTAGGTGTATCCCGCATTAGATGTTCAGCTTGAAGCTAGCATTTAAGTATGTCACATTATTACATGCATAATAATATGATGAGTTGAAGTGACAGGATGCCAGCCTTCCACCAAAAATTAAAGCAACAAATGCTAATTTTTTCCAAGGACAGCAGCTATCACTTTCCATGCTGGATTTGGGAGATGAAAGCATGTGGTATACTAGCAAAATGTCATACCAGTGAAAATATATGAGAAGCCAGATGATTGTGGAATGGAGCTGCTTCTCTGGTGTTCTCAAATGCCACCAGAGCAAGCAAATTATCTGAAACATCAAGTCTTAAATAAGGCAGCAAGTATAATGTGTAACTAAGAATGACAAAGACTGCTTCAAAAAGTTAGTTTCAGCTCATTTTACTGAAGTCAAATTTAAAACATGCTTGAGTGAGTCTTCTTATTTACTAAATAATAACAACCAGATACGTTTGGTGCATTAGACCATGACAATTTTGGAAATTGTAGCACCAATTCCTTCCATGAAAGACTTTGGATCTTTTTCACATTCATGCCCAAGACCTCCAAGTTTATCAAGATTAAAAAAGAGATGACTTTAATTAGGTTAATATTTTATTTGTTGCAACAGTTTAGAAGGGACGTTGAGATGCTTGAGCGTGTCCAGAGAAGGGCGACGAGGCTGGTGAGAGGCCTTGAGCACAGCCCTATGAGGAGAGGCTGAGGGAGCTGGGATTGGTTAGCCTGGAGAAGAGGAGGCTCAGGGGTGACCTTATTGCTGTCTACAACTACCTGAGGGGTGGTTGTGGCCAGGAGGAGGTTGCTCTCTTCTCTCAGGTGGCCAGCACCAGAACGAGAGGACACAGCCTCAGGCTGCACCAGGGGAGATTTAGGCTGGAGGTGAGGAGAAAGTTCTTCACTGAGAGAGTCATTGGACACTGGAATGGGCTGCCCAGGGAAGTGGTGGAGTTGCTGTCCCTGGGGCAGTTCAAAGCAAGGTTGGACGTGGCACTTGGTGCCATGGTCTAGCCTTGAGCTCTGTGGTAAAGGGTTGGACTCAATGATCTGTGAGGTCTCTTCCAACCCTGATGATACTGTGATACTGTGATACTTTCACCTGGTCATATCAAACAGAGGTCCTATTTACAGTCTTGCTGAATACCAACAAACAAATCCAGTCAATTTACTTTGCAGAAACACATAACTTTCAAAAAACTTTGAATATGCATTTTACTGCATCCACCAATATGAGTTTAATTTTTAAAAGTAGTTTCTAGGAGATCTTTTGGAAGCAAACTTTTCATTTTCTTTGTCTCCAGAATGTTTTAAACACTTCTATTGGTGCATGTTTTGTGTAGTTATTTCTGAACTGCATCCTAGCTTTAGTTACCATAAAATTACAAATGAGTCAGAGGTTATTTTTCTCCTGAAGTGGTAAAAGGTCATTGTTTGTAAAAGAGAAATCTCAAAAAGGAAATACATGCTGACTAAAACCTAAAAACAAATGTCTCATTAAAAAGATTATCACCTATCAGGAGTCTTTCTGCACCACATACATGAATGTTAATTGGTGTAAAAGGACATAAGATCAGCAGAAAGCTGCTCTAGTACATATTTGTAGTACTTAGCCCTGATTCTCAAGGGTGAATCTCAGACATTATAGTCTCATCACCTCGCACTTTGGACTTCATCCTTTGGCTACTAGAGATAATACTTTCAGGAAAGGATCTGCTTTCCAGAAAAGGATAAAGAGTATTCCCAGGCCACTAAAATCTGAGTAAAAGAGGGTAGAAGAATGTTTTCTGTATTTCTAAGGAACTTCTGATGCACATGTGCTTCTTAAATGGTGTTCCATGTTGTCTATTATTGTGCAGGTAATTACATAGCTATTGTTAGGAAATAATGTATTATATGATGTGTTTTGCACTTTACAGGTCAAGCAGAGCTGACAAAGTGCCCTTGAATTTTGCTTACTGCTGTTTTCTTTTGTTTGCCACAAACATAAAAAAATAGATAGGTAAGTAGATAGATATATAGAAAGAAAATAATTCTGTGTCTTGTTTTTTTGTAACACCTAATAAACCTTATAACCAAAAATTCAACCAGATCAAGTGAAGAACTTAAATACTACTTTATTGCTCTTCCATTGCCAAACTGCTTCACTCTCCCATGTGGCCCCCTAGGTCACCAGGATTTCAATTTCATCTCATATATCTCTGATTTAAAGCACTGAAAAACCAACGTGTCTGGTTTCTGGCAAACCACAAGGAAAATGAAGTTCCAACCTCAAGCATTTCCTTGGAAAATACTGTGCTAAACATCAGTCCAGAGACAGGAGCAGCATTGCAGCATTCACTGTTCTTTCCCTGTCAAAGAAATGCTGTCATGTAGTGGAATTCTGCACTATTCAGAGAATTATGCACTACAGGGCCCACCCTGGGTGTAGTTATAGTTATGTTGCTACCAGATCATTCACAGATGTTTCCCAGCTGAGGGTACCCCAGCTTCGGGCATTGAATGTACCCCAGCTGCACAGCTCTAGAGGTAAGCACAGTGCAATGTAGCATAATGGTGGGATGCTTTCTAGCACAATACTACTTCTTAAGTCCTGACAATATTCTTCTACAATTCTTTCTTGTGATACTGCTGCTTCCTATTCTTTCTGCTTTTCTATTCAAAGCACAGTCATGAACAGTCCTGGAAGCTTCTCTGCCAGATACCTTCTTGAGCATTTCAAGCCCAAGCTTTGCTTTCCTTCTCTAAGGGGAAGAATTCTTGTGATTGTTTTGATCAAGCTACACAAGGTGTCAGCACAGTTTGTCCAGCATGCACTTGACAGCAACATGGACACCAGTTCAAGCCTGGGAGCTACCAGCATTTCTCTCTTCTCTTCAGTGCTACTGAGGGGATACTCTAGAGAGATTGCCTAAGGGAACACAGTTCATCGGTAAACTGACCTCAGAGCTACTTCCAGAGGGACTGTAATAAGACAAATGGGCAGAGCTATTTTATCACGACTGTCTCATACTTTGATATGTGGCTTTCGAGATGGGTTTCCACATTCACACAAAAATGCCTGCACCTGTTCTAAATGCAAGTTTAAAAAGGAACTTGACAAGGGCCATAGTCCAAACCTGGAGCAACGCTCACAAGTTAGGAGCAATTGTTGTCATTTCAGCTTCATTTTATTTTAAACTATAAATTATTATTATTTGTCTTGGTGCACCAGACTGAGTTTGAGATTTCTGCCTGGATTGCTTTAGTGTCTTTTTGAATTTTTGCAGGTGTTTCTTAAACCATGCTGGCTGGCAGGATTAAACAGAGGGAGGATCTGATCACTTATGTCTTTCTATGTAAATAAACAAGGACATACACTTTACCTTCTCTCTTCTATCCCTATTCATTTGCACTGTCTGGAGCCTCTGTTAAATGTCTCATCATTTCCGTAAGGATGATAATATGCAGAACTGAGTTTGTACTTGAAAAATAAGCTTTCACAGAGAAGAGACAAAACTGCAAGGGAGGAGATGAAAAAATAACCAACAAACTAACCAAAGAACACACACAAACAAACTCAGAGGTATAAACTGAGATGGTTTCTGTTCCGAAATATAACGATAAAAGGTCAACTTCTTTTTCTTTCTTGTGGGAGAACATTGCTTTCATTCAAGTATTCAGCACACGTAACAATCAAAATGATGAAGCTGACCAGGTGATTCCTGTCCTCATTCACTCCAACATAAATCTGGATTTGTGTCCTATAAGGAATTGATGTGAGTTTGAACAGGAAAAACTAAGACTAGAGTTTGGACCACTGCCACAAGAAGCAGAAAAGAAACAAACAGAACATTATTAACATGTCAGAGTTCATTTCTGGTCTTAATAGCTATGTACAACACCCCTGCTCCCTCTCAAAAAGGAGCTGGAAGGTTAGTGTCATTTTTGGTCTTGAAGACATGTGTCACTCATTTCCAGCCTCTTCTGATTTTTGACAGTATGGACCTGCCTGGAGCACAGCAAGAATAAAGGATGGCACAGCTCACTGAGCAAAATTTCTATAACAATTTTCCTCCTACTCAAATAAGAGCTCACCTCTGACACTAAAATGTAGAGTTTGCTACAGAAGAGGCACTTGTGAGAGCTTCAGTTAATGCAATCCAGTCTTTGACAAAGTCGAGTTTCTGTCTTGGAGGAATGCTTGAATTGATAACTATCTTTGATAAAATGCTGCATAATCTATAAGAGAGAAATGGGTTGTTTCAGCAAAGGAGGTCATGTTTCTCACAGTCTAGTCTGATCTGAGTTTATTGCACCAAGTGAAACTAAGGATACAGGTTCTAAGTGAAAATCACTGCATGTCTATTAGCTATTTTTGCATGTTCCTACTCTTGTCATAATTAATAGTTTACTCATCATTTGCAGATCAGATGCTATATTTCATTTCAGCAAACCAGGAAATTCCATTAACAGTTTAATTACTAGTTTGGACAGGATACTCTGTGTTGCAGTAAAACACTGATACTTTTCTTTTTACTATATAACCTCTTCAAACACTAGAGTTGGTAGCTTGATTAACACAAGATACAGAATTTTCATCACAACAATCAGTGTTGCTCAGGTCAAGCAGCTTCTTAGATTCACCAAAATGCTTTCTACTTTAGAACAACGATGTAGGACAGTACGTATAGCCTTATGCATTATCTATTAGCATAACATACACTATGATAATTGAGGGTTTATGTTCTTACTAAGTATATAACATGACATTTCAATTCATTGAAATCACAGAAACACAAAATCACAGACTGTTAGGAGTTGGAAGGGACATCCAGAGATCATGAAGTCCAATGCCTCTGCCAAAGCAGAACCGCCTAGGGCAGATGGCCTAAGGACACAGACAGGTAGGTTTTGAAAGTATCTGTAGAAGAAAATTCCACAACCTCTCTGGGCAGCCTGTTTCAGTGCTTCATCACCCTTACCCAAGCAGCGCTATAGGCTGGGGACTGAGTGTCTGGAGAGCAGCCAGGAACAAAGGGACCTGGGGGTACTGGTAGATAGTAGGATGAAGATGAGCCAGCAGTGTGCCCAGGTGGCCAAGAGAGCCAATGGCATCCTGGCCTGCACCAGGAACAGTGTGGCCAGTAGGACAAAGGAGGTTATTCTTCCCCTGTACTCAGCACTGGTTAGGCCACACCTTGAGTACTGTGTCCAGTTCTGGGCCCCTCAATTCAAGAAAGATGTTGAGGTGCTGAAACATGTCCAGAGAAGGGCAACAAAGCTGGTGAGGGGCCTGGAACACAAATCCTATGAGGAGAGGTTGAGGGAGCTGGGGGTGTTTAGCCTGGAGAAGAGGAGGCTCAGGGGTGATCTTATTACTGTCTACAACTACCTGAAGGGGCATTGTAGCCAGGTGGGGGGTGGCCTCTTCTCCAAGGCAACCAGCAATAGAACAAGGGGACACAGTCTCAAGTTGTGCCGGGGTAGGTATAGGCTGGATGTTAGGAAGAAGTTCTTCACAGAGAGAGTGATTTCCCATTGGAATGGGCTGCCCAGGGAGGTGGTGGAGGCACCGTCCCTAAAGGTGTTCAAGAAAAACCTGGCTGAGGCACTTAGTGCCATGGTCTAGTTAACTGGCTAGGGCTGGGTGCTAGGTTGGACTGGATGATCTTGGAGGTCTCTTCCAACCTGGTTGATTCTATGATTCTATGATTCTACCATAAAGTGTCTCCTCATGTTAAGGTGGAACCTCCTGTGTTCTAGCTTGTACCCATTATTCTTCAGCCTATCACTGGATGTCGACAAAATGAGATGGTTACCTTCGTCTTGACACCCACCCCTTCTCTCAGCCTTCTCTTCTCAAGACTAACCAGCCCATGTTCTCTCAGTCTTTCCTTTCACATCATATAAAAATTCACCTCATATAAAATTAGCTTGAAATAAATCTTCTGATCTTAACACTCCCATATTCAGGGGAATCTGGAGGTTGAAAATTGTGTATTAAACCAGCCTGTAGTATTAAATGTCACTAGATGCAAAAAGTAATGTCTTCTATTCCATCAGCCTAGACACAAATAAAGATGATCTTAAAACAATGATGTAACAAAGACACTACACTTCTATAAAACATGTGCAGAAGAGAGACTTCTGTCACAATTACAACCAACAGAATAAGAGGAAACAACCTCAAGTAACAAACTGCCCAGGGAAGTGGTGAAGTCATCATCCTTGGAGGTACTTTAAAGGTTATGTAGACATGGTGCTTAGGAATGTCATTTAGTGGTGACCTGACAGTGTTGGGTTAATGATTGGATTGATGATATAAAAGGTCTCTTCCAAACAAAATGATTCTTTGATTCTAAAAATAAATACCTTTTTTTTCAATTGCTTCAATATTCACTTTAAATTTTAAATGTAGCCTAAAACATTTGTGGTGTGGAATTATGGTCATTTAAAATAAGCAATGTTGTTCTCACTTGTAATGTTCTAGTAGCTGAACAGAGAGAGCTATGACTGATAAACAATCAATATCCACAAGAATATATAAACAAAGCAGAGTATTAAGATGAAAGAATTCAAGAATAAAAAGAGATTTTGACACAATTCCCAAACAATTAGATATTTCTTTTGTTGGCAGACCTTTTAACAAAACAAATAGACAAACAAAAAAATCTATTATCCTCTTTCTAAACAATACTTATCAGGAACTGCTGCAGCACTGAGCAACTGAAAGAATCTGACACAAGGGTATTATTATTATTATTATTATTATTATTATTATTATTATTATTATTATTGGATATTATATTTTAGGAGTATTATTATTTTTATTCTTCCAATGAATAATATTATAGTCTCATTATAGTCTTAAGGCATGAGATATGGCTTTATGGTGGAGACCTGTTCAATGTGGGCAACCTGTTATGCCAAATTCAGCTTTCATATTTCATCTTTTAATTTATTAACAATGCCTTTGCAATTCGCACCTTCTGATCTTGTATAAGTTGTGTTGGTCCTGCTTACTACTCTGGTAACTTCACACTGGTACCGACTATGAGGTGCCCAGAAATCAGACAACATGCATCTAAGCATTTTATCACTTTGACACACTACACAAGACCTACTGAAGGGCTTACATGTCTCTTATACTCAGTAAATAAGGCTTAAGAAAATATTGAATTCCACAGAGATAGATGAAGAATGTAAAGGAAAACTACACATTACAAGAAACAGATCTCTGAAAACTAACAACAATGGTATATATAAAGCATCAGCTGTCTTTTTCATAGAATCATAGAATGATCTGAATTGGAAGGAACCTCCAAAGGTCATCTAATCCAACATCCTACGCATTAAACAGAGGTATTCTTAACTAGATCTGGCTTCCCAGAGCCATGTTGAGCCTCACTCTGGATGATTTTGGAGGTCTCTTCCAACCTGGTTGATTCTATGATTCTATGATCTCCAGGATTGGGGCCCCAGCCTCCTCCCTGAGCAACTTGTTCCAGCATTCCACCACCTTCATGATAAAGAACTTGTTCTTCATATTCAATCTAAATCTGCTCTACTCTAGTTTGAAGACATTGCGGCTTGTCCTACCACTAGAGGCCATTGCAAACAGTCTCTCTCTATCCTTCTTTCAGTTATTGGAAAGCTTCTATTAGGTCACTCCAGAGCATCCTCTTCTCCAGGCTGAACAACCCTCAAGTTCCCTCAGCCTGTCACTGTAGCAAAGGTGCTCCAACCTCCTGATCATTTTCATGGCCCTCGTCTAAACACACTCCATCTTGTCCCTGAGGGACACCACTTGTGACTGCCCTCCACCTGGACTTCAAGCCATATAGAATATAGAATTGTTCTGATTCCCTTCATTTTTAGCGAAAAAGGCTACAGTGTTTAAAAACAAAACAAAACCAAACAAGCATAAAAAAGAGGTCAAATATTTTCAATCGGACTTGCTTTGGTACTTAAAGAAAGAAAAGGAGCATTTACAGTTGCTTTTTTCACATAAATAATCTAAATCTGAAGACATGAATGCAAGTAACATTCTGAGCAACTTCCAAGGTAACTGGAATTACATTTATTTGGCTGCTGGTCACTTAGTCTTTGTCTCTAACCAGAAAACTGATGATCAACTTCTCAGAGCCTGTCTACAGCTTCCATTACAGGTTTACTGCTCCATTACAGCTGGTAACACAATACTCATAGTGTTTAGTGAGGTTGTTAAACTACAGAACTGATCCTTAATCATATTAGCCAGCAAATGGGAGATCTTTGGAAGAGTGACTGAGAAAATGCAGCAGCTAACAAAGAATTTGGATACAAAATGCTCCTACAGGACTACATGCCTCCCATATTGTCCTCTGTGTTTGTTCTTCTATTTACTGTGCTTTTTTAAGCTTATTGTTTACCTGGAAAGAAAATTCAGTCAAAACCATAAAACATAAGCAATCGTCAGTGTTTGCCAATAACCAAAGGGTAGTAAATAAGGTATTAACCACAGAACATCAGCTACTAAATGCCTGGAGAGTGGCCAGTCTGGCTGGAAATATGTATTCCTTTTTTTTTCCCTGCTGTCATTTATGTCAGTCTTGAATAGAATCTGTTTCACTATGCAGTGGATTACACCCAGAGCTTATGGATATGAATATGGGTTGCTTGCTTTGCTCTCTCTGATCATGCTCCAGTGGTATTAACACTTGGGGTCAATCTGGATTATCCCATGTTTAAAAGATGGCAATTAAACATGACAATTCTTAATTTCTAAGAATTTCTTCTTGCTTATATGAAGAGATAAAGCAACTGCTCACACAGACTTCCTCTGCCAGTTTCTTGCTGCTGGTGGTCTGGATAGTGGTAAGGGGAAAAAGAAATAAGGCCATTACACAAATATCTTCCTTTCAATAGGACAACTGATCCAAACAAGTTGCAAAAAAATTAAAGGTTGAACGGGTGACTTCACTCCTCAGAGACATTTTCTCCATCTCTGATGAGACTCAGTTATAAAATTAGCTAAGATGTTAGAGCAAAGCCTCAAGCTCAAATTTTACCGTTTGTTTGTTCAGGAAAGGGTCTGATTTGCCATCACAGGAGGTAAGGGTGACTGCATGTGAGACCGTCTGGGATACCACCAAGTGAGAAGGAACTTGGGACCCATTTCCAAGCTGGAACAAAAACACAAAGAAAAGCATAAGGCTATCTTTAGCATGCCAAGTACATTAGATGAAAAGATCAGATCATCCCATAGGTAAAGGAGATTTTCCTCTAAAATATATGTCTCTGATGTCATGGAGTAGCTGGTGTGAAAACTTGCTCAACATGTAGTAGTTCAGATATTTTAGCTCCCTATTTATTTTTATCCTCAGTATGTTAACTATGAAGATAGTGTCAGAACTACAAGAAATGAAGGCATTTTAAGAAACAAACAAAAAAAAATTTCAAACAAGTTTAGAAGTTATTATGAAAAATGTTTCATTTAAAATATTGCTAAATCTTTTTAAAAATTTTAGAACTTAGTTTTAGAGTTCAAGCAGGTCTAATCAGGACTGACTAGGCAGCATCAAGGGCCTTGACAAAGTGAGCAAAGAGCAGATGAAAGCAAAAGATATTTGCTGGCACTGTGTGTGATATTCCTTAGGGTTGGTCTATGAATTCCAAGCTTGACCATAGTTTTCTGTCTGCTTTTTTTTTTTAATTTAGGGATTTTTATCTATACAAAGGACTTTGTGATATAGATATGTGTCATGGAGTACATATAATCTCTTACTGAAATCCATAGATCATGGGGATAGAAAATGCCTTTTGAAAGTAAATAACTGGGAAAAAAAAACATAGAAAGGTTTTTGAAGATTGCAGAGCCCTTTAGGACCAGTCCAAGAACCCTGTCCTTCTGTCAAAGTAAAAATTACTCCCATATGGTGATGCCCATTCTCTCAACAGTAATTTATTCATTATGCGGAGTGCTGAATACCAAATGGTGAAAGCACAGCAGCAGAACAATGAGACAGGCTTAGGAAGCTAATAACTGTCCAATCAATAAGAACTTAATGAACTACAGCATGTAATACTTTATAAGGCATTCAAATTAAAAAGAAAAAAAACAACAATGATGCAATATCAATTTACTTATTCCATGTCTAATCAAATGAAATAAGCATAATCCTCAAGAAGTATAGCCATAACTGACATTTAGGGAAGGACGATGAGTGGAAGGTAGGATCTAGCCAAAATTGCTTTAAAAATATAATTACATACTAACCAGCTGCCTTTATTTAATGTAGATTCTGCATCAAGCTCTTTTGATGGGGTAGTAAACGAGTTGTGGGTTTGTTTTGCTTGGTTTGGTTTTACAGTATCAATGTTGAAGAAGAGACATATAAATCCATAAAACATACAGATACAACAAGAGTAGCTGAAATCATTATTAAGAACTCACAAGTGTATCAAATGTAGAATAGAATCATAGAATCAATCAGTGTGGAAGAGACCTCTAACATCATCCAGTCCAACCTACCACCCAGCCCTAGCCAAGAAACTAGACCAAGCCACTAAGTGCCTCATCCAGTCCTTTTGTGAATACCTCCAGGGATTACTCGACCACCTCCCTGGGCAGCCCATTCCAATGGCAAATTGCTCTCTCTGGCAAGAACTTCCTCCTAACATCCAGCCTAGACTTCCCCTGGCACAACTTGAGACTGTGTCCCCTTGTTCTATTGCTGGTTGCCTGCAAGAAGAGACCAACCCCACCTGGCTACAGCCTCCCTTCAGGGAGTTGTAGACAGCAATGAGGTCACCCCTGAGCCTCCTCTTCTCCAGGCTAAACAACCCCAGCTCCCTCAGCCTCTCCTCATAGGCTTTGTGTTCCAGACCTCTCAGCAGCTTTGTTGCTCTTCTCTGGACATGTTCCAGTACCTGAACGTCTCTCTTGAATTGAGGGGCCCAGAACTGGACACAAGACTCAAGGTGTAGCCTGATCAGTGTTGAGTACAGGGGAAGAATAACCTCCCTTGTCCTACTGGCCACACTATTCCTGATACAGGCCAGGATGCCACTGGCTCTCTTAGCCACCTGAGCACACTGCTGGCTCATCTTCATCCTACTACCTACCAAGACCCCCAGGTCCCTTTCTTCCTGGCTGCTCTCCAGACACTCTGTCCCCAGCCTGTAGTGCTGCTTGGGGTTATTGCAGCTAAAGTGTAGAACCCTGCACTTGGCCTTGTTAAATCTCATCCCATCGACCTCTGTCCACCCATCCAGCCTGTCTAGGTCCCTCTGCAGGGTTCTCCTACCGAAACCTGCTCCTAGCTTGGTGTCATCTGCAAACTTACTGATGCTGGACTCAATCCCTTCATGCAGATCATCAGGAAAACTATTAAACAGGACTGGGCCCAGCACTGATCCCTGAAGCACAACACTGTCTGCCAACTGGATGTGGCACCATTCACTACCACTCTCTGGGCCCGGCCCTCCAGACAGTTCTTGACCCACATCAGAGTGAATCTGTCCAAGACATGAGCTGCCAAAACCTTTCCAGATGAAGGTAAAACTTTGGGATTTTAACTGCTCACAATCTTTTCCCCTCTCATCCAGGAGCCTAATTTTACTGAGTCCCATTCCTATATTTGCCAAAAACTTGTAGATCTCATTCTCTGGTAATAATAATAATTTATATATATTATGTACAGGGGTGTTATGAAGGGGAAAATAATTAATGTGAGATGGGGTTTTTTCCCAAATATTGTTTATTAATATTGGTATTCAGAACTCTCACCACCCCCAACCATTATTTTAATAATAATGGGTTCTTGCACAGTCATGGAAACATTTCACAGATAATAACTAGATCTGGAGAAAAAAAAACAGCAAAAATATAAACTTAACTGAACTGGAAGAGAAGATTCCTGTGGTCAAATACCGCTTGTGGTCAGTATACCACTTGCCCACTAGAAGGACTCAAGGAGCTCCCTTCTGATTATGGCAGAAGGCAATGGTGAACCACAAAATGGCTTTTGAGTACTCACAAAATAGTATTTCCCAATACACAAGGCTAGCTACAGCTTCAGACAGAACTCCAACGCTTTCAGGGAAATCTGTCTTGTCAGCCGCTGAGTCTTCCAATTCTTCCCAGGTGTCTGGGGAAAGGAGGCAGACAATCTCTAACCTTGTCTCCTGGCTCCTCTGGACAATCTGTGTATCTCCAGGACTTCCTGTATTGGCAGGAGACTTTGAGATGTAGGCAGAATGTCTTGTGATGTGCAGTCTTAGCACGATGTTGCGCTGGCTGTGCAGGCCAATTGCATGGAGGTATTTAGAGCCTGTCCCTGGTAAACTCATGACAGTGGAGTTTCCAGGCAAACAATAAGGCAGTAAGCAGTAGCAGCAGGCAACAGCATGCATGAATAGAATGGCAGAGCACACGTTGTGTTACCTGTGTATTTCTCTTATCAATGCAGGCCAAGAGTAATGGGCCTTTGAACACAGAGTAGCCAATCAGAATGACAGTTATCCAAGCTTGACCATATCAGGTGAAACAATGGGCTAACTTTACCCAAATTTGGCAAAAGCATAGGCCTTGCACAAGGTAGGCACAAGCTAAGCATGTGTGTACCTTGTTTACCACAGGAGAAAACACATGCCTGAGCAAGCCAGTACTGTCTACAGCTACCTGAAGGGGCATTGTAGCCAGGGTGGGGGGTGGCCTCTTCTCCCAGACAACCAGCAATAGAACAAGGGAACACAGTCTCAAGTTGTGCCAGGGTAGGTATAGGCTGGATGTTAGGAGGAAGTTCTTCACAGAGAGAGTGATTTCCCATTGGAATGGGCTGCCCAGGGAGGTGGTGGAGGCACCGTCCCTGGGGGTCTTCAAGAAAAGACTGGATGAGGCACTTAGTGCCATGGTCTAGTTGATTGGATAGGGCTGGGTGATAGGTTGGACTGAATGATCTTGGAGGTCTCTTCCAACCTGGTTGATTCTATGATTCTATGATTCTATGATGTATAAGCCTATTTCTGGCCCATCAGGCCTACCATGACAATTCTGTCCTTTCTAAGACACCAGTATGCAGAAAATCATATGGATAGAGCTGTTTTCAATGAAATGATGACAAAGATATTATTATTTCCTTCCCTAAGGTGAGGAGGTGACAGCAGATTCCAAGCATCCTCTGTGACAGAGTACTTCATTGTCTTTCCTTTCTGCTGGACTGCACAGGCAAGAATCTCTGCCCTTTAGTCTTCTTCCAGTGAGATACCCATCTTTAAATGATAAATTTCAATTAACATGTTTCTGAATTATTGTTTCTTCTTATTTGTTTTCTAAAAGCTTGGTTTGTGGTGTGGAGGAGAAGGGTGAGTGTTGGGGGGTGGGCTGTCTTTGTTTAGTTTCTGGGGCTGGGGTTTTGTTTGGATATTTTTGTTGTTGTTTGGCTATTTTGTTGATTACTTAATTCAAATCCCTTTATCCATTGTATATTAGCTTCTATTGCCTCCCCCTGAAAGAAAAGATGCCAAGAAGAAGTTTCACTCTTGTCTCAGCTAGCTACACATACTAGCAATTCTCACAGCAGCTGCCAAGTATCGCTGTAAGTCCTTCTCTTCAAGAATGGCTGGAGTTTTCTTTATCCACAGCAGCTGACATTAAGTGTTTTCAGCGCTTCCTGCTGTTTCTGTTCACAAGTGATAGTGGTTAGTGTCATCTTCACTATCTCTCCATTTCTTCTTCTATGAGTGTCTCTTCTTGTAATTTTCTTCATGAAAAAGAATAAAGTAAGTCTATATTTTCACTTATAATTCTGTGCTTAAACTGAATGAAAAGTTTTTTGGACTCTCAAATTATACTTCCAGCTCTGCTGCTGACATTGTGGCTTTTTGCATCAGTCATGTGAAGTCTTGGAGTTACAGTGCAGAAGTCTTGTCTGTGGCATTAAGGTGATTCAGAAGCAGAAACACGAATTATGTGTGCTTTTAAACACGTGATTATAAAAGGTTTTGATACTGTCACTCCCCAGATGGACAAACAAGCATTATTCTTAACAGTCATGCACTTCTTAGCGCTTTCTTATCCTGCGTTAGTACAAAACCAGTGGCAAAGAAACCCTAGGTCATGGATCGAGTTGAATCTGCTGATGATATTTAATACCATGCTGCCATCATGCCAACTTCAAAATGAAAGTGTTGGCAGGAGCAAAGTATCACAGAGCTTGATGTTCAGATTGTAAGATGAGAAGCTTCCTGTTCTGGTTGTTCCTTCCGGTTTCCTGGGCTTGGGATGTTGGACTTTTCCACTGGATAGTCTCAGGTTGAGGAGTGGGGACATCACTGGCTTCTGCTGCTGCTTCTGCATTTTGCTCTGCTTTTCTGCAAATAAGCTAAGGTAATTATTCATTTTCTCATCTTGTTAAACTCTCTTTATCTCAAACTGAAGCTTTTTTTTTGTGTTATTTTCTCCTTTTTGACCTGTTAATGTGGGAGGAGAGAGGTGAACTTGTGAGATCAAGCTATGTTAACCCAGGACACCCTGTGAAGTGTTCAGAGTTGCAATGTGTCTGTAGGTCACTTCTAAGAACTAGAGGCAATGCTATATGTTGTAGTACAAATGTCACTTTTCCATCAGCGAAACAAGGCAAAAAGTGGACATTGTGTACATTTGTCTGGATAGCTGTTCCGATAGATGTACCCTAAGCAACATGCTCAGGATTTGAGGAATAGTGGACACATCTGGGATGTTCAAATTACTTGAAAGACTGTCTAAGGAACTCATAATAATGAGATTTTTACCACTCCAAGAAAAACTTATAAAATCCAATCAAGAGTTTCTCAATCTGTCTCATACTCATTCAGCAGTAAGACAAAACAATGCAAATACATCAAAATCTGCTTTGGAATCTGACTGTAAGAAGTTATTATTCTTCAGACTTTTTTTTTATTATGACTTTTTTTTTTTAACATTTCTGTGTTATTTGTTGGCTCACAGATCTTAGATTTTCTTTCTAACATCTCACACTTTGGCATCACAGCCTCAAAGCAACTGCTGCCCAGATTATATTAACAAAACTCACTCAGCAATGCAGGTGAAGTAAAACAAAACCAGAAATGAAAACAACAAAAAACAGGAGAAAAAAAAAAAAAAACAAAACATGACAGAACTGCTTTGTTTCCTAAATTATCATCATGCAGTCCAGACTTGGAAAAGCAGCAAACAGCTATAGCACTGTGGATAATACAGAAAAGCTCTTCTCAGAACAATGGAAACAGCCTCCTGTATTCAGAACGTGAACTGTCAGCAGGAATTAATGTCCATCAGATCTCCCTCAATGCCTGGTGTTTCACTACTGTGCTGACCCAGAAGGTGTACTCATGGGGTTAGGGGGGAAAGCAGTGCACAGGAGATTGTAACTCATCCAGTTTAAACAGAATATTATCAAACGAAGTTGTCATTTTTAACTGCCCTTCAGGGATTGTAGTGGAATTTCAGTCCCTTTTCAATGAATGGAAGTCTTGGCTGCAACTGTAAAAGCAGAATAAATACCTTTGACTGCTTGACATGGTTCTTTTATTTTCTTCTTCTTTCTTTTTTAAGAAAAAAAAAAGAAAATAAAATTATTCTCTCCGTTTTAAAGCCAGCCACACCACATGGGGTTAAAGATGTAAAGTCTCTGCATGGTGCAATAAAACTGATACTGAAATAGTGTCCCCCTACTGTAGGAGGAATCTGCAATCAGGGCTTCCAAGCACATGCGAGAAATAACTCTTGGATCAGTTTTCTTGTCTTCCAGTAGACTTGGCAAGAAAGACAAGCCATATGTGAAGCCAGCCATATATCAGTTATGTGGTCTTAGATATTTGCAATAAAACAAAGGACTTTACTGTCAACCCTCCTGATTTCATGAAGCCTTTACAGCTCACAGCAATGTCCCTTTATCAAAAGCCACAAAGTTATCTTAGACGTGCATTTCTTATGGAAAATCTTCTCTGCAATAGCTATTTATGATTAACTCCATCAGGGGAAGGGGAAGACATGAAAGGAGCTAATACATTTTCAGCCATGTTGAACACATCTTGATATAAGAAGTGAGTATAAAAGCAAATTAAAATAAATAATACTAGGGGGCTAGGGAAGGATAGAGAAATTAAAATGCACTCACACAAAACAGTAAGATCAAGAAGGAAACATTTGTGGCAGACATGTGGATGGCCTGGTAATTTAAGTGGAACTGAGGCATCATCCCTGAATTCCTCCTGGCCGTTTACTTAGACATTATTAGATGACAGTTTCATACAAGGATTGTATGAGGAGTGAGTTCAAAGAAAGAATTTTGTAACAGACTTTTCCCAACTAATTCTAGATGGACAGCCTTCATGCAAGGAACCAAAAGAAAGGCTGGGGAATAGTTCAGGGTGAGCCATGAAGTGAGGTCAGGAGCTAATGAATAGCTGACACCTCAGGCTTGCAAAACTATGTGGATGTGAATGGCCCGATACGTATGATTACTCACATATGTAAAGTTCAGTGCATGCTCCAGCTCAGGGTAAGAACTAGTAGTTTTATTTGATGCAATGGTAAAAAGAGTTGGGGAAGAGCTTTGAAAAGTAAAGCAACGTGATTATGGCAGTGTTTTTTTCTGAACTAGACTTACAGAAAAGGCTAAAGAGAATGGAATTGTTGCAAAGCTAATAGAGTTTATTATAGAACAGCAGTAATGGCTTTCAGAAACAAATTGCATCAATTGCAAGACTATAATGACAAATTATTTTTTTCCAATCAAATATTATTAAATATTATATTATAAAGAAGAATAAAATGCCAGTGGACAGACTAGCATTTCTGTTCACTTTGAAATACTTTGTTTAATTCTGTTTTGTGCAGATGCTGAGTTTTCTACATGTTTGAGCTTTCTAGATCCAATTCAGTGAGGCAGTTCAGCAAGCTTTAAGTATGTGTTTTGTCTCACTGGAATCAGTAGTTTGCAATCATATATGTGATTAAGGACTTTTTCAGGTCATCTAGATTGGATTTTCTTTCTCAATAAAAATTATAAAGAAAAAAAACACTAAAATTGGCTCCCCCCTCTCACTTTTTTTTTATTTTTCCTTAATCCCTCTATAAGAAATATTGGTAAATAACCTTGTTAATCACTTCATGGATTCAGATACCAGCGAGATATCTGCTTTAGAATGAACAGCTTTTACTAATGTCCTGCTCAATATCACACTGTTTCTGTGGACTCAGTACATGAAGCCTAAGGGCTGTTATTCAGGGATACTGGTCTAGATAAGTTTATAACTCTAGACAGGACA
The DNA here is from genome assembly GCF_015220805.1 of Pogoniulus pusillus. Lineage (NCBI taxonomy): Eukaryota > Metazoa > Chordata > Aves > Piciformes > Lybiidae > Pogoniulus > Pogoniulus pusillus. The sequence goes on along the minus strand of NC_087264.1, from coordinate 14,616,587 downwards.
ACAAATTCTGTTATACAAATATTTGAAGTTATCACAACATAAGGAATATTGTTAAATAATCCTTCACTCACAAGTTCCATTTGGAGCTCTTTTCAGTTCCTTTACATTGTTTTGCCACAGAAGAAATGTTTCAGGGATTTATTATACTAACCATTATATTAAAAATGAGCTCTGGAAGTATACTACCACCCCAATAAATATAATTTAACATCCATGATTGTGGAAATATATAACAGACAAGTCAAGAGGTTTTTTCTTTTTTTTTTTCATTCTCACAAAGGTATGGAAATATTAGCAAATATTCACATCACTACTCAAAATATTATGGGTCAGATCCAAGCAGAGTGGAGAGGTCAATGCTCCATCATCATAGCTTTATATCATTATGGGCGTTAGGGCATAATGGCCTGTGAGAAAGCTTGGTTAAAAAATTAAGGAAACCTGAAAAAGGTTAATTATGGCACACACAGCATTTGACAGGTCCTTTTCAATCTGATTCAGCTCAGCTGTGAATGCCGTTGTGTCCTCCACACAAAGATCTTGCTTGCTGCCTTGCTACTTTCTGTCACTTCAAGAGTGTGGCATGGTTCACTTGCAAGAATGGATCCCAAACCCAACTGCCATGTGTTTTCCAAAGTGTACACCTGCTTTGCCATGGATCTAGTGTTTAGAGCTTGCTGTCTGAAACCTTAACATACAGAAACTTGTTTTGACAGTTTGGGTTATATTCATTAGGGAGTCCAAGGACTGAATATTTCTTAGGGGATGGGGAGAAGTGAAGAAGCACAAACGAAACAAAAACTTAAGCTTGTGACTAATTGGTTAAAAGGATGTGAGCAATTTGGCTCTGCTTAATTGAATGTGGACTCAAATTAGAAAGAAAGAGTAATTGGTTTCAAAACTATGCATTGCAGATTGCTGGTCTCTTCTATACATTAAATAAAAGCCTTCAAGCACGTGTCAATGGTGTTACTGACAGGAATCCCAATATGCTGTTGCAGGCATCTACATTCAGAGGAGTTTGTTCTAAAAGGAATTAGCCTGCATTATATCAATGGTTTTATTTACAAGCAAAATTTTCATTGAAGAGGCATACTGATTTTGGCTGGAATTTTCAAATTATGACTCTGTCTTCTAACTTCCAATTGCTTTCCAAATATTCCCTGATCAGAACACCTGAAAATAGTGCTTTCTTTTTTCAATGTTAAAATAACCCATTTTGGTATTTTGCATGAAGCTTTTGTATTTTCAGACAAACTTCTTACTGATTTTAGAAAGATCTTCAGCTGAGCAAAAACATACCTGAGTAAAACATGAATAACCAAGGAGTAAGGACTGAGAGATTTCACCTATGAAAGTATAGAGCTTGGTGATGACGACTTTTAAAATAAAAATCATCAATTCAATTGTTTTGTCTGCATTCTGACATTGCCATCTATTATTTGTATCAAAGCAGCATCCGCAACTTCTAGCCTTATTGTGCTATGCACAAAAACATAGAACAAAAGAAATGTCCTACCTCTCAAAATACTTCACTCCAGAGAAACAAAGAGCCTTTGTTTGTTATTTCAGCAAGACTGGTGGACATCATCTCTAAGCAGAAGCTCTGACAATCAGCCCTTTCCATCTTCTTACAAACATCCCCATGCACATTTTTCAAGAGTCTGCTATAGTATAAGACCTCCTGCAGAAATGAATAGAGCAGAGCAAAAGTAAAATATTACTTTATATTAATAACAAATAGAAAGTGCAGTGCATTCCACATACAGAGGTTATCCATTTATGGACCTGAAAGTCAAGGGCATTTTAAAACTTAAAGATCCCTTAAACAAACATATTGGTTTAAGTAGCAAGGAAATAGTCTCAGCTCAGCAGGTAGTTGGTATCTAAATCACATTCAGACTTCACATAAACACACGTCAAAGTATTTATCTAGTAATAATAAAAAAAACCATAAATGCACCACCACCAAAAAAAAAAAAAAAAAAAAAAAAAGCTCAGCTCTTAAGGAATGCAGTTCAGATAGGGAAGTGTCAGTTATTTTGCACATTTCCTATTTCCAGCTCATTAGTTTCAGCTTTTGACAGGGGTGGAGCTGAAAGAGGGGGTCAGAAATTCTGTGGAGGTTTTTCTCTCCTCCCAATTTCACATGAATAAACAGAGGGAGGGAGTCCCCTGCCTGTCTACCAGGCTCTTATCTATCATATTTAGATGCTAGATGCTGTCAGATATTAGATAGTGATGCCTGTAGGTACTGCTAGTTACTGGAAAATTAAACCTGGAACAGAAGGTACTCCTTTCCTTATCATAACTGACTTCACTTTAGGAGTAGAATCATAGAATAGAATCGTAGGCTTGGACATCCTTCAAAAAATGTTGATGTCCAGGTAAAGGTAACTGAATTACATTTCTGTCATTTGTTACTTACACCTGATTTCATTTTTTTTTTTGTACTCTATTCATAGTCTTTTAGCAGCAACTCATCTACATCTTTTCTTTCTCCTATGTTCTTACATTCTTCCCAAATCCATATCTTCCCACTCCAGAAGTGGTAGGTTTAAACTGACACTAATGATTTTTCTTTAAACTCTTCTCTTGTATGAAACCTCCTTATGTGTTAAAAATTCTTAGAAATTCTGTGTTTTCAGGAATAAAGAAAATAAAAATAGCCAATTTTCCTTGATTTCCTCCCAAAAAATATTTCCAAAACTAAGCCTTCCTCTAGGGAGAAGAGGCAGTGATTAAGGCATAAAGAAGGATTTCTGTTTAATTCTAATCCTGGGAAAATGTTCCTGTGATCACTCATAATTGAGTTAGCAATTACCACCCTTGTGCTAGAAGCTACAACTCTACAAGATTACAGAAGTTAACCACATGGGCATACTTTCCCCTCCCAGCAGTAAGGGAAAGCTAGACATCATATGTTGCAAATTGAAGGTATGTGTGAAGTCAAGTACTGTTTCAGCTAAAGGTTGGTAACTTCCAGATGATGAAAGGTAATTCTTTAAGACCCTGACTGCCATTACTCCAGCATACAGCCTGAAATTCTTGGAGTAGTGTTTTAGATGATGTGGTTTAACATCAGGCTCACCTACTTATTTTTTCCTTTCATAACCTTACCTGCATAGGCACTGTTCTGATTTTTGTAGGATCCATTAAAAAACAAAAAAAAGTGTCCATACATTACTGTGGGATTCTTTGTAAATGTATCACAGTATCACAGTATTATTAGGATTGGAAGAGACCTCACAGATCATCAAGTCCAACTCTTTACCACAGAGCTCAAGGCTAGACCATGGCACCAAGTGCCACGTCCAATCTTGCCTTGAACAGCTCCAGGGACGGCGACTCCACCACCTCCCCGGGTAGCCCATTCCAGTGTCCAATGACTCTCTCAGTGAAGAACTTTCTCCTCACCTCCAGCCTAAATCTCCCCTGGCGTAGCTTGAGGCTGTGTCCTCTCATTCTGGTGCTGGCCACCTGAGAGAAGAGAGCAACCTCCTCCTGGCCACAATCACCCTTCAAGTAGTTGTAGACAGCAATAAGGTCACCCCTGAGCCTCCTCTTCTCCAGGCTAAATGTAGCTGTGTGTTTGGTTTACAGATGGTAAATATGAAAGCATGGCATGTTTCTTTGAATCAAAAAGATCTCAAATGAAACTCTGCACATGTGGTGTCATCCACACCTTTGGATTATCCCTTGAAACAAATCATTCTGGACTTTTAGCTCCTTTTGTTACACTACAAATGAAAAACTACAGCAAAAGTCTGGGTTTGATTTGATGGTCAAGTGGAGTTTGGTTCTTATCACTTTCCAGACTTGCTCCACTCCTAAAGTATGTATGTTTTCAAAAGAAAGGAGAATTATTACTGCTTTTCAAGCTATTATGCACAGAGGGATACAGGTGAAACAAATGACCCATGACATTTACCATTGATCAGTAGGATAGGACTTCAGTTCTGCATTGACTGGCAGGGTAACTGCAGTAGCTGTATTGGATTTGAATAGCTAGGGTTTGGTAGCGGGGGGGCTACAGGGGCAGCTTCTGTGGGAAGCTGTTAGATAAAGCCATATCTGTGTCTGATAGAGCCAATGTCAGCCAGCTCCAGGACAGAATCATCTCTGGCCAAGTCTGAGACCATTACTGATGGTGGTAGTACCTTTGTGATAACATATTTAAGAAGAGGGTGAGGGGGTGATGGAAACCTGTATAGCTGCAGCTGGAGCGAGGAGTGAGGCTATGTGAGAGAAAACACTCTGTGAAGACACCAAGGCCTATGAAGGAGAGTGAAAAGGTGATCTAAACAGCAAAGCAAAGATTTCTCTGAAGCCCATAGTCACAAATATGGTAAATCAAGATATTCCCCTGGAGTCGAGGTTAGCAGTAGAGTAGATATTCACTTGCAGTCCATGAAGGAGCCTGCACTGTAACAGATGTGTGCACCTGACAAAGGCTGCGACTCCACAGGAAGCCTGTGGCAGAGAAGACTCCTGTCAGGGCCTATGGGGCCATGGAGTGAGGATACTATGCTGCAGCAGGTTTGCTGAGAGGACTTACAAACCTGAGGTGACCCATACTGGAGCAGTCTGTTCCTGAAGGACTACACTTCATGGAAAGGACTCGCACTGGTACAGTTTCCAAAGAACTGTAGTTTGTGGAATGGACTCCCCCACTGGAGCAGAAGAGTGTAAGGAGCCCTCTGCTTTAGAAGGAAGGGGCATCAGAGACAACGTATGAGGAACTGACTGCAAATCCCATTTCCCACCCCCTTTTGCAGAGGTGGCAAAGAGATCAGGAGTAAAGTTAAGTCATAGAATCATAGAATCATAGAATCAACCAGGTTGGAAGAGACCTCTAACATCATCCAGTCCAACCTAGCACCCAGCCCTAGCCAAGCAGCTAGACCAAGCCACTAAGTGCCTCATCCAGGCTTTTCTTGAACACCTCCAGGGACGGTGACTCCACCACCTCCCTGGGCAGCCCATTCCAATGCCAATCACTCTCTCTGTGAAGAACTTCCTCCTAACATCCAGCCTATACTTCCCCTGCCACAACTTGAGTCTGTGTCCCCTTATTCTATTGCTGGTTGCCTTGTCTGGGAAGAAGAGACAGGTAGGGTGCAAGTGTTTCAAAATTTGGTTTTATTTCCCATTCTGGCACTCTGATATGACTGGTCATATATTAAACCTTTTCCCCCAAGTCAAGACTGCTTTATCCATGGTGGTAACTGGTGAGTGATCTCTCCCTGGACTTATAATGACCCATGAGGCTTTCATTATATTTTCTCTGCCCTGTTCAGCTCTGGATGGTAGTGTTAGAGAGACTCTGAAAAGCAGTTGGACTCCAGACATTGTTAATGTACCACATCACCAAACAGCCTGTGTAATTATTCGTTAGGTCTCAAACCCAAAAAAACCTGTTTGGCACCATAGGAGGTGGTGTAATTTCCTCCTAGGATTTCAAGCAATTGTTAACTATGGCAGAAACAGAGATCTGGTATGATTTTTCTGTTTCACACACACAGGAGATCAGGAGTCTACCCTTTGTGGCGTAGTTTAGTGCGCGTGAATGAAGAAACAGATGCTAAAGTAGATTTATCCTTAAGGAAGTAAAGTTTTAGTGATGTAAATTTCCCTTTATTTGATAGCAAAACAAAGACAGATTCACTCATCAGTCATACAAGGCTAGCATCAGGGAAAAAAAAAAAATAGATCTTCCGCTTATTAAATGAAGCCAAAACAGTAAAGCAATGCTGAACACAAAAACAATTTGGTTGTTCTGAATTCTCAACTATCCAGTTGAGATTGTGAAGCTAACAATAGCTAATAAGAGAATAAGTGAACCAAACATGAATAAAATTATTTTACAGCCCATCAAATGGTGAGTGAAGCCATGTCTCATAGGTGTTGTGGATTGTGAGTTCAGTGGAGAAGATGCTGACCTAATAGTAACAGAAATATAATCCTGGCACTGTTTTTCATTTTTCACAAATTCCCAGTTGGTTTTTTGATATGCAACTCCAAAAAGTTATTGGTTTTCCATGTTGTTTTTTTTTTCCTCTGTTAACCCAAAAAAGTGAAACCATAACATCAGTGTTATTTGAAAACATATTTATGTTTATTTTCCCTATAAAAGGAGATAATAATGTTATGTTCCAATAATATTAAGTTGCAATGTTATTTGCAAGATTGCAGAGCTTTTAATTTTCTGATTATTTCCACAGTGGGAGTTTCAGCTCAATTTCTACCAAGACACTTCTATCTGTTTCAGTTATTTTTTTATTACAGCTAGAAGCAACAATAATTGCCTTTAGTGTATGAAAACATGACTGAGGAGACAATTGTTGTCCCTAAAGACTAAAATCATCAGCATACATTTTTGATGTAAATTTTTTTGTAAATTAATTGCAAGGTCCTATAAATATTATATTTACTAACATTGTGTTGTCTGCTGTCTTCAAAGAAACAACCTTCTTTTGTGTTGGTTGGGTTTTTTTTTTAAACTATGCTTCATACACAGTACATTTCCTGAGGCAGAAAAAGAAAACATGGAAGAAAATATTAAGCCTTCTACTTTTGTAATTTTACATTCTACTACTTTTCCAACTTCAGGATTTCTTTTTAATATCATTCTGGGAGGATTGAGGGGAAAAAAAATTTGGTAATAGCCTTGATAGTCAAGCCTCATTTTCATTTTTTTTCACTATTCAGTTGATCAAAAAATTCAATACTCTTCACAACTGGTGAGGTTTTTTTGCATTTGATTTGGTCATTAACATATATATAAAACAATCAACTTGAAGTGCTACAACCCACAGTTATATCTTGGAAAAAAATATCCATCAAGACTTTCAAAGGAATTATCCTCTACAGCCATCCAAATAGGAACCTGACAGAGACTGTCCAGGACCTGGAACTACAGTTGTCAAAAATCTCTGAAATAGCTTGGGTAGGTGCCAAGATTAATAAGGCTAATTAAAACTGTGCTACTCTTACATCTTTTCAGCTGTGTTCCTTCTCAGTCTAGTGTGTCATGTGTAACCTAAATGCACAGAAATGTTGCATGATTTATGGGTGCATTTGACTGCAGGAGCTACAAGTATTTGGGATAAATTATCTCACAGGTCTTTTTGAAGATGGGTGGTGCAACAGAACACTGATCAAGATTCATTCCAATAGATATTTAATCAGATTTATTTGAGTGAGAATGGTGGTCCATACTTTTGAGTGGGAAGCACATTGTACTTTTATCAACTTGTGTGATCAAATTTGCTACCAGAGAAACAGTAAAAAGCCTAGGAACAAATATTACTTAGAAATAAGGCTTTCATAAGAAGATCTGATCCCCAGGGAGGATCATGGACCAGATTGCTCAACCATCCAGAAATGTTTAAGGACAAAATACACTAGGTAACTATTTATTTGTATTTTTCTAAGCCACAATACCAGAGGATCTCTTTTTCAACTAGTCATGCAAAAACATTTTCTCATGTACCAGCAGAAACTGGTATGGTACAAGGGTTTCAACTCACCCACCATCAACAGCAGCAAGGTGGTTGTCCTGTGGGTCACAGGAATTAAATTCCAAGTAATACAGATGAGTAACAGTGCTCTCCCCTGCCATAAAACCATTGTGATCAAGCTCTCAACATGATTTAGAAAGTCTATGGAAATAATCAATTATATGTCAATTAATGAGTAACTAGTGAGTCATCTTTCACTTCATCTTTCCCAGTTTGGAAAATACCATACTGCTGACTGCAAACCACTACCACTTTAAAAAAACCCACTGTACTTCACTGCAGATAAAGGCTGTATGGTAATTTTAGCCCAAGAACTTTATATCTGTATCCATGAAAATACAATAGGAAAAGGGATAATCCTAAATGTTCATACATCATCTGTCTGCATTTAAAATTCAGCATTTAGTGTATTTCAGGACCTATTTATATAAAAGGGTTAAATAAGAGCAGCATTTCCTGTGCTATATAACTTTATTATAAACACTCAAGGTGATTGTTGAGAACACCAGGTTTGTGCTGTTGGATGATAATCTTCGTGTTTGGGGTTTGGGTTTTTTTGTTTGTTTGTTTATTTGTTTGGTTTTGGTTTGGTTGGTTGGGGGTTTTTGTTTGGTTGTTTTGGTTTGGCTTTTGTTTTGTTTTCACAAGGAAAATGTAGTCAAGACAGACTTTACTGTAATTCTTCCTAATTGCTCTAATGCACTTCATTTTATTTTAGTGTTTCCACTTTATGAAAACAGTTACCATCAGTTTGTTTCCAGTTTTAGTGGAGATAAAATCCTTCTTTTCCCCCTGAAAAACTTCACAATATGGTTGGAAATGTCAGTAATAATTAGACAAAATGCTTGTGAAAACATAAAATAGAAACAGTAAGTCTTTTTATAATGGAATCATTTTGTCTGATTATTTCAAACAATGTACATTTCCAACTGCCCAAGAGGGTCATTAGAGCTTATGAAAATCAAACCTTGTTTTTTCTGCTTCATACATCATGGACAACAATATTGTTTCCAAGATCATTATATATCGTCTGGCTTTGCAAATTTATGTTAGACTTTCTTGAGCTACAGTGAACCTGGAGCATGAAATTAATTCAAAAACAATAGCAACAATAACAAAACAACAAGAAATAAACAAAAAAAAAAAAGAAAGAATCAAGTAAAAGCTCACAAAGCCAACATCAAAACCACAACATAAAACAATGTATTAACTAAATAGCTGCTATGTGTGAATTACAGAAGGAAAGATAATCTCTCTGAACACAATGCTCAAGGGACCTTAGCTCAATTCTGTCTTCAGTTACAGATTTTCAGTATAACCTCAGGAAAGTAATTTCTGCTCTATGCTCAATGAGGGCTATTTGTCCCTTAAAGAGATGGCTGTGACAGCACTCATATCTGAGTTTTTGTCTAGGTGTGAAGTTTTATTCAGAAGTTTCTGGTATTCTTTGAGATAGAGTCAGAGAATGGACAAGACTATCACTTCTATCTTTTTTCTCATTTCAAGAAATGGGACTAATATTCTCCTGTCCTTATTGGAGAGCTTGTGGATTCAAGCCATTAGTGTGTGAGAGGCATTCAGACACTATAACAAGGTCCATTTAGCAAATATCTGGGTGGAGTAGGAAAACTTCAGCTACTCTGAATATATATATATATATATATATGCTAGTTTGAGCCTAGCCAGAATGTTCTGGTGAGAAGAATTAGATTACAGGCTGTGAAAAGGAAACAATGGTGATGTCTACTTCACTCATAAGCTTGTTGAGATGTGTAAGAACAAGAACATAAGCATAGATAATGGAGTCGCTCTTTGGGCTTTGGATTTAATTTCTGTCTCTAACCTAACCTGTTGCCTGCGTGACTAATCCATCTGTTTCCTAACCCCCCTGGCCGACCCTCCAAACTACTTTGAGCATAAGGCAAAGTCTTGGGTAAGGTAGAGTGGGAGAAAGGTGGAAGGGTGGTTGTGAGCCCCTCCTGGGGACTCAGGTTTCTGGGAGGGCTGTTGTGTTTCTGTGTTACCTTTTACCTTGCATATTTCTGTACATACTGTAAATATCTACTTATATATTGTGCTAAGATGTAAATATCTATTTCAACAGAGTCCTGCTGTATTAGGTGCCAAAGTGTCCAAGGAAAATTTGAAACTTAAAGCAAAGTTGTAACAGCATGCAACAATTTCGTTAAAAAATATATGTTCTAAATAGTTTACAAACAAAAAAGTATGTCAATATTCCTAAGATGTGTCTGGAAAATGTGGTTAAAAGAAAGAAAATGCATTACAAAAGTAATTTGCTATAGCAAAAGCAGGTATTTTGATTCTGTGTCACTACTGTACTCTTGTTAATATAAGCAAATGCCTACCAATAATGGACTCTGTGTTGGCTGCAATGTTCTAACCCATGACAGTAAAAACTATTTTTAAAACACATGAAAGAACTAATGAAATCCTTTGGCCAATCCAAATTTGCAGTGAAGCTTTTCTTTTCAGACAAGATTTCAGTAAAATATACTGTAACATATTTGTGGTGCTGTAGAATGCAGGATTCTTTCTCTTTCTTTGGTCTCCAAATATTTTAACATTGTTGAGGGTTAGACCTATCCTACCAGAGCAGGTTTATCTGAAGGAGGAGAGGAGCTAAGGGACTCCACCCTGCTCACACTCACTCAGCCCCCCATGGCATTAGTCTAGTAATTCTTCAGCTAGTGACACAGTTCAGTCAGAATCACAGGACCAAACTTCTATGTTCATCTATTTTCTGACCAATGAAATGTGGATTCACTGCCAAAATAAGTACAGATTTCCTGGACTGGAACAGCAGAGAAGGAGTCACGCATCTCTCTTGTGTTTCCTGCATCACTATATAGCATGGAAAACAAAGTCCAGTGAAAAACAAACCACACTGGGACTATGGTCTATAGAGAAGACATTCAGATCTCATCGACATGAAGATTTGAGAAATCACCAATCAAGAGCTCAAATACACCAGCAGCAAAACTGGGCTAAGATGCAGATCCACATGTGAGGCTTCTGCGTGCTCAACAGCCAATGTCTGCAAGGGCAGGCAAAAAAAAATCGTTGGGAAAAACCTCAGCTGTGAGAGCAGGCCAGTTGTCTTAGCTCTTCAGGGCAGTCTGAAACAATGAAAGATGACACAGAAGAGTGGAAGATAAGTTTTCACCTTGTGTACAAGTATCACAGTGGGAAGGACAAAATACAATTTCCTTTCAAGCCAATTGTCCTCATGCCCCCACATGAAATCTGTGACTGTGTCACGACTCCATCACACACCCGTGTTCTCTGCCATAAACACCAATCTGCCTCAGTTCACAGACCTACTGCTCTTCAAGCATTTTGTTTTGAGAGACAGGACCTCAAGAAGCTCAGATGTAGCACTTTCCCATCAGCCTCATTTTTCCATGCCAGGTACTAATTACTAATTTTGCATTATTTTCTTGTTGATGCTGCTCTATTCATGAAGTTCAATAAATGGTGTTTGCCATCAGAACAATTTGTTTCTAGTTCTAATTATAGCAACAAGCTGCTTTCTTGAAACATATTATGGATGTTTCATTATTTTAAATTGTTATCTTCCATATTAATTACAGAAACTGTTGATCTTTTCTGAGAAGCCAGCAGCTGCAAATCTCCCCCCCCTTTTTAAATGTCTCATTTTAATAGGTGAAACATCAGGTAAGAATCAAATTGACATGTAATGTTATTCTCCAGAATAAAATATGTAAGTTACATATTGCCTCCAGATTCTGTAGGGTTACACTATTCAGATGTACTCAACCATATCCCCTAGTACAGATCATAGCAAGCAGCATGCTGCATGGCTCAATTGCAGACACAAAGCCCCTAAATAAATTCACACAGCAATGGTAACATTACTAATAGGACTATCAAAATGAAAGGAAGCAGTGTGATGCATCTGAAAAGAGCCTACATCATTATTCTGCATGATTTGTTTAGCATATTGTTGGACAGATTGTTTCTTCCTATCCTTCGTTTTACCCCCCCTAGCTTAAGAATGGTAATAAAAAGAGGAACAAAACTCCAGGCTTTGTAGTCCTAGAACTGTAAGGACCATTGGTCTGGTACTTATTGCAAAGCATTTTGCTTAACTAGCTTTACTCTGCCACAATTCAACATTTGGTCTTGTTACGTTTCTGCTGCTGTGCATTTCAAGACATTGGTCATAGCAGTCCCTGAATGGAGCAGAGCACAGGACTCTGAGCAGTTACTGAGACTACTGACACAAGCATCATACTTTTGGCCATATTTACTCACAGACCTCTTCCTTTTTTTAAGCAGCAAAAGAAAATTAGTCCTATTTTTAGAATGTACAGTAGTAAGAGCTTCCAGTGGGGAAGCTTTGTGCATGTGTGTGTGTGTGTGTGTGTATTCTTCCTGTCCAACAACACAGTTGTTCAGGATCAGAAAGAAAAAATTGTTGCAAGTGAAAAGTATGCTACTATCAACGGTTTCATAGTATTTATATCATATTGAGAGCTAGTTTGGATTTATATCTTTATTCAGAAACAATTCTCTAAGGGTGGGAGATAAGTTGCATGTCTTAGTGGAACTTGTTTGACCTAAATCACTAACATGTCAAAGCCTTTCTACCATAAAGTAGTTTGGACACATTTACATAGTTTAAGCATGGTGTCAGCCTATGCAGTCGTTAGGATATGGCCAAATATAGAAGTATTTAAAAGACAGAGAATCAGCTTCTCGAATAAAGAACTGACTGCAGATAAAACCATTTTTTTCTTTAACTGTTATGAATGAAAGCTAGATAACATTGAAATACATTTGAATGGGAGCTTTTAAAGTTCCTCTATTGATCACATCAGACAAACATGACAGAAAAAAGTAATAATAAAAAAGGAAAACAGTGAGAGGCAAAGCAGAAAGAAAACAAAAGAAAAAAACCTGAAAGCCAAAATCCTTGAGCTCAACCAATCAATTCAACACTATCCCCCAGGAACCAATGAACTGAGAGTAGTATAAATCAAGAGTTTATAATAAAAGAGTAATGATCGTTTTCCAAAAAAAGAAATCAATAGCACTCCTAAAGATGTTTCCACCAATAAAATAAGATTTTGCAATGATAAGTAGTCCAAAATAATGCTCAGATCAACCAGATAGCTACAACTGTGGTTTTCTCTACTCCCCTTTCATTTTTCCTTTCTTACATGCCCCTCTTGCTTTTCATCAGACCAATTAATATCTTTCCTTTTGTAACAGCTCTCTAGATAATTCCCAGAAGCATTTATATGTGTGGCCTAGCATTAAACAGAAACTATTAAACAGTCAACTCATATCTCTTCTATAGAATGAATGTCACATTAACTCCTTCCATGCCTTGCTGTTATGTGATACGTAAATAAGGTACTGTAAAGAAGTCACAAGTTGTTGCTCTCACATCCACAGCAGAGTCTTCTGGTTTAGTTACAATATAGGAGCTCTTCTTCTAATTGGTAATTTTAGCCTTAGTAATCTAGTAGAAATCACAAGGAAAAGCTGATGCTCTTTATAATACAGATTGAAACACACATGAAAGCATTCTGAGAAAAATTGACTAGGGGAAAGAGGAGGAGGGGATCCAAAGAGGAGTCTGGGACTTATAAACATGCTTAGGAGTAATTTCATACTCCATTCTACTACTTTTACTGGAACAATGTGCTCTTATTCTTGGGAGGCCTAAGCACAAAAGCCCTCACTGTTGTAAGTGACTATTCAAGGTCCCATCATATTCCATTATGATGATTAACAGCCTCCAGTGAGTTTTGTTAGTAAAGCAGTCCTATGCCTTGGGAAAGCATTGATAACCATTGAGCACGTAGCTCATCTTCTGTTGTCTCATTAATGACATGACTCCAATCGCCATGTAAAATTGCAGTGCTGGGCCAGTGCAGGTGTGGTCAGATTCTCTTTCATCTGAAGGGTTGGTTTTCTTTGTGGAACACAGGGGTTGTATCAGAAATAAGCCTTCTAACATTGCTTTATTAGCCAGAGTCAATCTCCTAAGGGAACCCAGTGTGCTTCATCTCTCACAGTGGCCGGTAAACTGTGACCCACCTAGAAGTGCACTGCAACTGCATCAGAAGCAACATGCTTCAGCACCTCAAGAGGTCAAATTAGGGGACAATGCTTGGTCAGACTAGATTTTAAAGAACCCAGATATTCTAGCATTACTAGAAGCTGGGTACCACAGTACTCATGCAAGTATCTATGATAACAGAATCACAGAATCATTCAGATTGGAAAAGCCTGTTGGGATCTTCAAATTCAACCATTAACCCTACTCTACAAAGTTCACCCCTAAACCATGGTGTGAAGGTACAACTCACTCCTGAGCACTTATAAATTCCTGCTCACTCTCAGGTAACCAACTTAATAAATTTACAGTAGCAGAAGAGTATGCTTTCCTCTTCATAAGCTGCACTGTTTTTCCCTAGTTTACTTCACTCAGCCTCACTTCCCAAGACATGGTCAGCATCCATGTGGCCTGTGGTGATTATGCAGAAGGATGAGAGAGAGGCATCAGTGAGGAGGGAAGGGATGTCAAAGAAGATTTCCTCCATCTCACTTACTGTTGTTTAACTAAAGCTGTAGACAGAACAGCTGTAAGACTGGTCATGTACGAGGACCTCAGATTTTCTTTTCATAGAGGAGCAGAATGGTAAATGTCCTCATGAGCTTATATCACATAGAATCACAGAACCACAAACCCTACTTTACAAGGTTCACTCTAAACCATATCCCTAAACACCACACCCAAATGACCCTTAAACACATCCTGGGTTGGTGACTCCACCACCTCTCTGGGTAGCCCATTCCAGTGCCTGACCCTTCTTTCTGTGAAAAAAAAAAATCCTAATATCCAGTCTAAACCTACCCAGTCACAGCTTATGCCATTCCCTCTTGTTCTATAACAATTTACCTGTAAGAAGAGATTAAAACAAACAAACAAAAATCAAACCAACCAACCAAACAAACAAAAAAAAAATCCCAACACCAAAACACAACAAGAAATCAAGAGATAACTATTTAAATAATCTAATGATCCAGAGGATACTGATCTCCATCTGACAGCTACCTTGGAGAACTTACTTCTGACAGAACCCAAAACAGACAAATAGTTCCACAGATGGTAAGTCAGGACAGGAAAATAAAGCAATTTGATTGAGACCAATGAGGGCATCACGTTTAGAGTCCAGAGGAGAATTAATCCCTCTTCTTTTTATTCATAGCTTATTCCAGCTCTTAATGCACTCATTATATACTCCTTGAAATCACTGAGCTGCAGGTAGTTAGATCAAAAGAAAGCAGAAACCGCAACTGTGCATTTAGTCCTATGGAGATGAGTTTCTGCCTCTCAAAGGCCAGGCTTTGGTGCATGCAGAGAGCAACATGTACTTTTTCAGAAAGCACAGAGAACCAAAAGCAGCCATGGTGCCTTTTGCTCTCTGTAATAAATGAGCGAAATCATCCATATAGAATGTATCTGTTAACACTGACAGTTTTTAAAGACCATGTAATAGTCCCTAGTGTATACAAAATTATTGACATCATATGTGTTTATATATAGGTTAAAGAACTATATTGTTGTTATAAGAGAAAATTGTTTCTGGAGACAATAGGCAAAATTGCTTTTTCTTGCTAAGAACAATGATGCAATGCTGCCAGTACCAACAATTTTTATTACAGAATCAGCTAACTGAAAACACAAGGCCCTTTAATGACATGTATCTTACAAAGCACTCCAACGCATACTGATGCTGTCTTGCTTTGTTTGGTAGTTAAGATGGGTAAAAGCAAGTTGTATTTTGCATTTTGCTCATTATTGCACTTTTCCTGTGTATGCTTCCTCCTGCCTTCCTTTCTCTTTCATGCTGGAAAGTGTGCAAAGTCCTGTTTGTGATTTATTTTTTTCCCCTCTATCAGAACTACTTGATAAAATCAGTGTTGGATGAAAGGGAGGATTGCAAATCCAAATCCTTCCAGTGGGTGTGTAAGGTGCCAGAAGGAAGGAAGGAAAGAAAGAAAGAAAGAAAGAAAGAAAGAAAGAAAGAAAGAAAGAAAGAAAGAAAGAAAGAAAGAAAGAAAGAAAGAAAGAAAGAAAGAAAGAAAGAAAGAAAGAAAGAAAGAAAGAAAGAAAGAAAGAAAGAAAGAAAGAAAGAAAGAAAGAAAGAAAGAAAGAAAGAAAGAAAGAAGGGAGGGAGGGAGGGAGGGAGGGAGGGAGGGAGGGAGGGAGGGAGGGAGGGAGGGAGGGAGGGAGGGAGGGAAGGAAGGAAGGAAGGAAGGAAGGAAGGAAGGAAGGAAGGAAGGAAGGAAGGAAGGAAGGAAGGAAGGAAGGAAGGAAGGAAGGAAGGAAGGAAGGAAGGAAGGAAGGAAGGAAGGAAGGAAGGAAGGAAGGAAGGAAGGAAGAGGAAAGTGAGGTGGAAAATATGTTCTTATCAACAGAAATAAGACTGGATTCCCCACATTTGGTTGTTACAATAACCATATTCTGAAAAGTGCCTCGGACCATCCCATTAAAAGCAAATAAATAATAATTAAAAAAACCCCAACATTAAATGTACAACTGTTGCACAGTTTCCATTTGAGCTGCGTGTTTAATATTTGTTTCAGCACCTAATGTTATGATGAGCACAATCAGTGCAGATATGCTGAAACTGGGATTGCAAAATAGAGTAAGAGCAAGGAGCTTTGCCATACACCATTTAGAGGCAGTTTAAAACAAACAAAGCCTTCTACTTCTCACCATAGCTGACAGGTTAGAAATTCACCAGATATTGAGAAGATACAGCACACTGAAAGAAAAAAAATCTATTTCATATTCAGGTTTAAAACTGATCTTATTGTCACTGAAATATTAATCACTCACCAGAAAAAAAAAAAAAAAAGCCAAACCATAAAAAAAAAGTCCTCAAAAGAAGCTACCAACAACAATAACAAAAAAAAACCCCAC
This sequence comes from Pogoniulus pusillus, assembly GCF_015220805.1. NCBI lineage: Eukaryota > Metazoa > Chordata > Aves > Piciformes > Lybiidae > Pogoniulus > Pogoniulus pusillus. Next base: position 14,600,078 of record NC_087264.1, on the reverse strand, counting down.
CCAGTAGATTCTGCAAATGCAAAAATTAAGCGCTTGTGCTTGGCATGATAATGAAATATACAGCTTTCCTTGTTGTCCTTACATTTGAACTGAAGGTAACTGTACAGCAATGTTACAGGACAGAGATACACTTGTGAAATATTCACGAGCTGATGTCTTTGCAGCCCCATGGGACCTGTGAAGAGCTCTTTTTTTCCCCCGCATGTCTCTCTCAGACTTTAAATAATGAGGAGCAGAAAAGGTATGAGACAACATGTCTGTGTGTCTGCTTTGAAATCTTTTCTTACATTACCTTGTTATCTGTGCTCAAGAGCAGCAGGTATTCCAGCAGTTCAGAGTATATCCACTGCAAAAACACCCAGCAAAATAGAGTGCCAGTAGAAACAGCTTTCAGTTCCAGGTCCAGTCAGCAAAACACAAAATGGTGCTTGGAGGGAGTGCACAGCTGAGTGTTTGAGAGGATGTGTGTGTTTAGACATGTGAGGCCAGAATTTTTGCCAAAACAGTTAGAAAAATAGGTACTTTTAATCTATAATGGGAAACTATCACTATTTCTTAATCTGAGCTCTCTAAACACCATGTCCAGAAAGTAAACTTCAGTCAAACTTCCTTAGTATTACCGCCTGCATCAAAGCCTGACAACCCCAAACAGATGAGGGAGCTGGTCCCTTCACTAGTTTCAGGGCTTTGTTTCATTCCTTTCAATTTAGCCTTCAGTAATAACTGCTGAGAAACACATATCCAGATTCAAATTTCGAGGGTTTTCTATGGTGCTATACTGTGAATCAGGAACCACCAATCCAAATGTGATCTAAGGTGTGAGCTGAGTAAGATTTCACTTCATTCCACACTTGCGTCAGTCTCGATTATGGACAACACTGAAGACTGTCTATATTTATCAGATAAACCCACCCTGGCATCCATCAAGGCAAATATAGTCTTTTTTTCAGAGGAGACACCACAAATTTAATTTCAGGTGCTCAAAGCCTTCTAACCATTATTTTACTCCTTTTGCATTTTAAAGATGTTTATATAACAGGTACTTTCCCACACTGGCCTTAAAAGCCCTTATTCCCTTTCTCTCATTATTTCAACAGACTAATAGTCATTGCAACACAGGTGACGGTAAATCAAATCAAGTTGAAATGTGGGCCTGACTCATTCTCAGACAATATATGATTTGTTTGCATTACATTATCTTGGAAACCCATAAGCAATGTGCACTAACTACATGTTCACACATGGCAAGAAGATAAACGCTCTTAGTCAGTAATATAAAATCTAAATAAAATTACAATTGGGTTTGGATATTAGGATAGCTTTGCAACACCCTTGGGGCATTACTCTTATCATTAGAATTATTTGCATTAGTGTAGTGTCCAGAGATCCTGACTATGATCAGCTTCAAATTGCACCAGGCTCTGGAAAACGTGGGAAGAGAAAAAAAGTTTTGAAAGTTAAATAGATAATTGCAGGCAAAGGGTGGGAGAAATAAAGGATTGTTATCATCCTTTTGTAGAGAACTGAGGTGTGGAGGTTATATATATTGTTTTTAATCTTTTAAGCATAAGCACAAAGCAATTTTGGAGTCCAAATTCACCTTGCATCTAAGGAGTTTGCACACAAGCTCATGTTTAGGCTCCCACTGGCTTTGTATGAGTGCTGATAACGGCAGGAGAGATAGCTTGAGTTTGCCTTTCCCTAGACACATACCTACCTGTAGCTGGGAGCAACGGTGGCTTGGCTTACTCAGCCTGAGGCAACTACCATAGACGCTGTCATGCTGTCCTGTGACACCACCTTCTCAGTGCTGATCTGAGTCCTTGCTATAAAGGCTCACAGCCCTGCAATGGTCTATAATGTAGGATGGATGAGCAGGTGAGTTACAGGAATAGCAAGCTCTGCATCAGACACCTGAATGGCAGGTGAGTTACAGGAATAGCAAGCTCGGTGTCAGACCTGAACAACTGCTCAGACAACACTGCAACTTTTTTTTTTTTTTTTTCATTTGCTTTTGTTTCCTTCTTTATTTTTTTTAACCCGTTCTTTTCTGGGATGGAATGTGTGTCTTCCTTAAGGTCACCAGAGAATCAGAGTAGAGCTGACAGATACTCAGCTTCAGTTCAGCATCCAGAAGTTTATCGTTCATCTCTAACGTGAGAGTTACTGAAATTACAGCAGCTACTTGTTAGACAATAGGAGAAGTAGTCTTTCATTCAGTCATGAAAGGACTCTACTGAGCTCAAAGGAAGGGTTTTTTTTTTACAAATGAAATTTCAAGGTGTCCTCTGCACATTTGGACAACTGCACAAACAATCATCACAATGCTGGGCTGACAAAAGAGGAGGTGCATATTTATATGCTGTTGTTTCATCCTATGTTGGCAGGGATAAGAAAATCATGAAGTGATAAGGAGAGATGCAAGAAGGAGAAGCAGACATAGGTGCTTGGCTACGTTTAATTAATTGAATAATTAATACTTATGCAGCACTGTCCACATCAAATGGCAGTGGCATACATTGAATGTTTTTTGTCCCAGGCAATATACTGGCGATCTGCCTCTGAAGGGACCATTCAGGGCAGTAATTTTCAAAGGCAGAAATGCTTATTATCCAGCAGAACTGGATGACCACCTCTTTTTTTGCCTTTGAAGACTGTATATTATGAGTTAGGATCATGACCTCACCAAGTGATCCAGTCACTGACAGAAATAATTGTACCTAGGTAAAGGAGACAGGAGGCAGGAACAAGGTTTGCATATTTAAACTTAAAACAAAAACTCTGTAACTCCAGGATAGTAAATTGTTTCATTTTGTTTAAGCTCCTTTATTAACAATGCAGATTTTTTTCTTGATCACTATAGCAATATTAGTAATTGTTTTCCGATACTCACACTATTGTTTCCTATAGCTTCTTCTACTATTCTGTAATTCTGGGCACCCATGCCTAATCCCATATGTGACATGCATATTAGATGCAATATTTTATCACTCAGATTCATTGTCTGACACTATTCTTACTTGAATGAAAATGTTTTCCCTCCTCAGCTTGTCAGAATTTAGTGGTTTCGTCGTCATACAATGTTAGAAAGGTAGCCACTAAAATGGACTGCATATTTGTGCACCTTAATTCAATTTGTAGCATAAAATTCAGACCAAATAAAGTAACTTTAGGATTTTAGGTAGAATTGAGCTGGGATTTATTTGTTTGTTTGTTTGTTGCTTGTTTTTAATGTAAAGTCACCTAGTCTCAGAAAATCTGTAGCTCATTGGCTTCATTAACTGTATTCTTGTGAACACAGTATGAAACAGTACCAAATGCTCACATGATTTCTGTTTTTCTTTGGGAATTCACTATCCATGTGCTTTAATCAAGTGATAATACATAGGAACCATTCCAACTTTCAGCTGACAAAAGCACAATGCTAGTTGTTTGATGAGAACTCCTCTATGGATACAAATTCCATGTGGATTTTTTCAGGCTTTGTAAACTTATTTTTAAAAAATAATATATTCTATAGACAATTAGATCATGACTGTTAAAAAAAGTAATTTTTTGTGAATGTAAAACCAGCTAGAAAATACAGACGTTTTCATATAGCTTTAACTGTCATATAATAACTTGAAAGAGACACAGATATCTAAAATATTCGACATTCAGACTTGGAAAATGTTCCCATTAGAAGTGCATTCCATGCAGACCATCCTCTGGAAGAAAAGGGCTTTTTAGCTCCTTTATCACATCTATGCAGTTTTTTGCTAAATGGACAGTCAGTGGCCACTGGTGAATATAGAGGCTGGAAAATGCTCATCTTTCATGATACTCATTTTCCACACCTTGCCAACATCTGCATAGCTTATCAGTGAAGCTGCTTTTCAAGCAATGCACCAAAAGGTTACAACTTATAGGTCAGGGATGGGAATTTTCACTTTGAAATCAGTGGGCAGCTGAGACTACATGCATTACTAAGGTGACAGGTGTAGTATGCAATGATGAACTTTCTGTCAGTAAGAGAGAGGCCACATTGGTATCAGTTGTCAATATGTCTTTCTCTCAGCTTTAAAAATAAATAAAAAAATAAAAGCCTTTTTTTTTTCTTTTTGCTTGTGGAAAGTGAAAACAGAGTTGATGTTGTTCACTAGTGTCAGGCAGCTGAAGATTTAGGATCTCAGATCTCCAGAGGTCTCCTTTAATTGTGCTGGCTGTACTCAGCACCGACATAAATTGCTGCCTGAACTGAGTCCCTCAGAAGCTGTTCCATAAGCAGTGATAACAGACACGTTAACATGTACTGTACACTCCAGCCCATTGTCCAGGAAGGCAGAATAAGAGCACAACAACCTCCTGTAACACAGCTAGTTTTTCTGTAATCAGCCTCACTTTACAAAACCTGTAAAATAAGACACTTATAAAATAATCACATTAACTGGCTGACGGATTTTTTAGTTTTTGTAAAGAGATGACTGAGTCTCTTATGCCATGCTCTAACATGAATGAAAATAAGTGAATAACTAGTTTGCTAAAGGTTCAACTACTGTGACTTCAGCACTATCACAAATAGATCAGAATACCAAATCTGTGATCAGCACATATCTCATTATACTGCCTTTGTCTATTACTGTGTTAAAGAAATGCCAGAGTACATCAGATAACAACAGAAAGCATTCATATTGCAAAGGTTAAATATGATGTTACCTATAGTTAGCTCAAAGTATTTTGGTCAGTTGATGTAAAGTCTTGTTTCAAGGTCCCCATAGTTCACATTCTTTCTGTGAGATCCCATAAGAATCTTCCTACATTCTTGCATTTTCCCAATCTCTTCAGATGTTTCAATGTCCTATGTACTTTTTCTGCACCAACAAATGATGGCTTTTCTAAGCAAGGTGGATTGGATGACATATTTTTTGTGTCAAAATGAAGTCCTCCTTCACCTCAAAAAAAACCCAAACAAACAAACAAGCAAACAAAAAAATCTTAGCCTAAAGCAGTGTTAATACACATGAAATAAATTGATTTTGTCAAGGCTAAATTCTTCTAGTGGAGCCTATACTTGAGATCATTTGAGTGCTCTCTTGAGCTATCTCATTGTGCTAGTGTTTTCAGGACAGGGACTTGAATTTGTTTGTGCCACGCAAAGTTGATATATGAGAAGAAATGATTTAATTGAAATGTCCTTGAGGAGTCTTCAATAAGTCCTGTATTTCTTTATCCGAATAAACATTTTACAAAAGAAGAATCAAAGAATATAAGGAACATTTAGTAGAGACCCTCTTGTGAAATGCAACTATAGCCTGTAATAAATGTGGCTGTAGCCTGTAATATATACTTTGTTGTATTTGTATGGGAACTTTTTTTAAGGGAAAAGGTTTTGCTCATTAATTATGTTTTTTTTATCTCACATTGCATATTGGATTTTAGAAATCCACTCATACCATGGATTTGATGGAGACAAGCCATAAGTTTATGCAAAGTCTCTAGCTGCAGAAGACCCTGACCTTAGAGAGGATCAACTTTTCTAGAGTGTTATCACCAGAAAATTAATACTCTTGCATAGATAATATAGTGCATAGGAATATAAACTATGGAGATCTACCTAAGTCTGTTAGCCTTTTCTATATGTCCCCATCTCTTCCAGAAATGTGTAGCTGACTTACGTGTCCCAGTATTCTAACATAACGGAGGTTAAATCCAAAGATTCCATACTGCAGATGCTCAGGTTCTTCTCACCTAACTTGAGGCACTAAAATGAGTATTACATACATTAATAATGGCAAATCTATTCATGACCTTGTACAAATGGATACATTTTTTCAAGAAGGGAGGATTTAGGAAATTCCAAGTGTCTGAGGCTGACTTTGTGGGGGTTAGTGACAGTGGCTTAGAACACTTTTACTTCTGCAAGGTTTGATCTCTTTTGCCCTGTAATGATTTATCAGGAATACCATTTTATGGAGACATTTGCCATCCTCATTCATGGACATGAATATACTTTACATGAATGCCCTGTTGTCCTTCCCTGCCTCAAGCACTACGATGGCTTAACTATAGCTTCCTGTAGTGGGAAATCCTGGTAGCCAAAGTACTTGGGCTTTCACTGCTAGAATCCATAGCTGAGTGTGAGGAAATCACCCAGTAGGTTAAAGACCCTGAAAAAAGATAAGTCACCCAGGTGTCCATTTCAGTGGTCTTTTCCCATGTCTTAAAGTTTTCCTTTATTATGGGAAGGTGACTTTATCATCCATGTTATACATAAAGGTGACAGACAAGGGCATGAACAAGGGTGTACTATCAATAGTAGTTATAGTGATGTACATCAGGAACCACTACAGTAAAGTCAAAAGAGTATAGAGGTTTAAAACTGGGGAGAAGAAGCCTGTCGACTCAGTAGGTTGGACTGCAAGAATTAATCATATTTTTAGACAGCAAATTAATCTGTCACATGACAATACATTTAGGAAATATGAAATATCACCTATCCTTTGTTCTTTTTTTTTTAGGAAATACAACTTAAGGGGCAAAAGCTTTAAGCTTTTAAGATTATTGTGCAGTCCTACCTTGCAGATTTAGCCCTGATTACATGTGAATAAGGTCCATCATATCCTTAGAATTCAACTTTATTAAACTGACTCCTCCATCTCTGCATCCATTGAGTTATTGTCCTTCCCTTCCTCAGTTCACCCAAAGATACTATTCATTAAAATGTAGGGAATAAAACCTCTATATGTGTACTTTTGTTTATTAGCTGGACTCGGTGCCTCATCATTTGCCAAATTCATATTTCTTGAACAAGAAGGGCAGAAACAATGCAAAATCAATCTTTTTTGCTTGGCCAGATAAACGGAAGGGAAAAAATGAGAGAAATAAAGGCACAGAGTGAGTGTGATAGAGAGAAAGAAAATAAAGCAGGAAAACAGCAACACCATCCCAATGGTGATGGATAACTGAAGTGAATGTGTCAGGATGGTATTATGTAAATTACCAAAGCAGCTGAACAGTGCACTGATGATTACAGAGGATGTGAACAATGTTGTGGTCCCCAGGTGCCACCATGCCTTGTTATTTTTTCTTCCCTCCAACTACCCTTGGGGTAGATTCTTCCTGACCTGAGTCCTTGAAAAAAATCATCCAAGAAATGCATTAAAAAAAAAAAAAAAGGTTAGGGGACATCTATGGCATTTCTCTAAAGCAGTAACTGCACTCTGTGTGTTGCCAGTGTAGCACTCTAAAACCTGCTTTTTACCTACACCTCTGAAGGATTTGGCTTATCAAACCTCCTTGACTGCAAAAGGGGCTCAAGGTCAACAGAGAAAAGGGAAACTGAAAAATGAAGGTAGAATTTGATATGTATTAGCTCTATTTTAGTTAGTTTATATTATTAAGAAGAAACTTTTCCCCCTCTCATCAGACAATATGAGTCTCAATTTGTGTGTTCATTTTGGTTTTTGCTTTTTGGGAGGATTGAATTAAGTAACTGTTGAGGAAGACTGCAAAATTGCAGTTTGTCAATTAGCCTTTATATATTTGAGTTGAATCTAGGCCCAAAACACGAAATCACATAGACCATAGGTATGCTCATAAATTATTGAGACAAAGATTCAGACCTTCTGCAGGCATCTCAGGGATGAATTTTAGAAAATAACAAACCTGCATGAACTGAAGTGCAGTGGTTTGGGTGTTTCCTCCTCCCCCTCCCCCCCCCCCCCAAACACTCTTTGGAAATCACCCAGACTAGACTCAGCCAGCTCTGGAAACTTGAATGAAGCTTAAATTTACAGCTCAGCACAATATAAAAGCAGATATTTACAATATATATATATAGTTATAGACAGAAATATACAAGGTAAAAGGTAATACAGAAACACAACAGCCCTCCCAGAAACCTGAGTCCCCAGGAGGGGCTCCCAGCTACCCTCCTGTCGGAGTCTGGAGGCTGGTGGGAGGTGAGATTGGGGTACTGATGACTCGACTCAGCAGCTTCTATGCATCAGTACATCAGTACAGCTTTATTAGGGCAGTGCAACCTCTTATACAGTGCTCAGAGGAGGTGTATCCAGTCAGCCTGGGGCTGGCATAAGTGGACAGTACAGATTGGCCCAGAGCCACGTGCAAGGCGCAGATAGGTTGCCCTGTGCCAAAAACAACCTGTGGTTCCCACCCCAGGGGCTGGCAGGTCCAGCCCTCTGCAGGTGTGCGTGGGTTGCTCACTTGTCCACAGCCTAGCTTACTGAGCCAGCAAGCTCAAGGACATCTCCCTCATGTTTACAGCTCATATCCCACTGCGGGAGAATTCTCCCACACCCTCCCACCTTCTCCCACCCCTCTCAACCTTACCCCAGTCCCAAGGAAGAATGGAGGTTCAGCCAGGAGGTTAGGAAGCAAAGTGGATTAATCAGAGAGACGTCAGAGAGGCTAGAGAGAGAAATGCAGCCCAGAGCTCCCAAGCAGAAGTACCTTATATATGTTTGAATTCTTGTTCTTATACCTCTCAGCAAGCCTATGAGTGAAGTAGACATCATCCTTGTTTGTCTTTCACAGCCTGTAATCTAGTTCTTGTCACCAAAACATTCTAGCTAGCTTCAAAGTAGCACATTAAGTTACATAAAACAACTCTTTGACGTATCAAGAATTTCAAGCATAAGAGTTGCCAAGTACCTTCTCGAAAACAGTGCTAGAAATTAAGTAAATCCTAAGAAAAATAGATAAACATTTTCAAAAGGATTCTTTGATCTTTCTAAATAAAATATATTGGCCAGGCTCCTAGCTATGTTGCATTCTTATTTCACAAAATGATGTAATTATATTATTTTACTGGTAGGGTACTGACAGCATCAAATTATTTTGATCTGTGTTGTTCTATGTTGATTACAAAAAGTGCTGATTACAGTAATCAAAGTGTCATGGACAAACCAAACTAGCTGGTCCTTTAGACCCTATCCACAGAAGAGTGATGCAGCAGTGCAAGATTTTTTGGTTTGTGGGTCAGTCTAAGTGACAAAAAGTGTTCCAAGTCACCTTAAAACCTGACAGAGACACATGGCCCTGACAGTTCTTCATTTTGGCACAGCATCTACAAAGTCAGGTTCACATATGAGTTCACTGGACTCTGCAATATCAATATTAAATAAGAATCATTAGCTTTTATTCCTTCATTAGGAGTTTCTTAGAGTAAGTAATGTAATGTCTGCACAACAGTGCACTTTTCAGCAGTGCTGTGGGCAGCCTCATGGGACTAATGGGAACTTGATAACTGACACTTGTACAGGTTTAAATTTGAAATTGCATTTAATTTGTATGTCATTATGTAATTGAGAACATGAACCTTTGAGGCAAATATAGCAGGAAATAGGCATCCTGCTAAAAATATTTGCAACACAATAGCTAATGTAATGGAATTCATATCTCTGGAGACTATCACAAGGCCTTTGTGTGGCAGATCACATTTTCTGTTTATGTGTGTAATGGGGGGGGTGGGGGGGGGGGGGGGGTGTGGGGGAAATCAGTGGGTGAAGCTACCTGTAAGCTACTGGAAGTCCAGAAACATTCACTTCACTTCTGCTGTGACAATTCTTTTTCATGGGAACGGACAGCATAAGCAGAAGTAGAGTTTCTCTTGTGTTCAGTGCTGTTTCCAGGTCTTTCTAATGAGGAATTTATCTGCAAAGTCTTGATGACTTCGGAATCCCTTCCTGACAAGTTTTAATGGAGTCTTTTTAGGTGGCACTGAAGGTACAGTTTTGTTTAAATTCATGACAAGAGAAAAATAAACAAACTTGGGGGTAAAAAAAGAAAAGAGGAAAAGGAAAAGAGAGAGAAAGGAAGGGAAAGGAAAGGAAAGGAAAGGAAAGGAAAGGAAAGGAAAGGAAAGGAAAGGAAAGGAAAGGAAAGGAAAGGAAAGGAAAGGAAAGGAAAGGAAAGGAAAGGAAAGGAAAGGAAAGGAAAGGAAAGGAAAGGAAAGGAAAGGAAAGGAAAGGAAAGGAAAGGAAAGGAAAGGAAAGGAAAGGAAAGGAAAGGAAAGGAAAGGAAAGGAAAGGAAAGGAAAGGAAAGGAAAGGAAAGGAAAGGGGAAAGGAAAGGGGAAAGGGAAGGGGAAAGGGAAGGGGAAGGGGAAGGGGAAGGGAAAAGAAAAGTTAAACTGGCCACAGAGATTTTTCAAAGTAATCTTATCTCTGGTTTAGCTGTTAACATATAATGATTTGGTATCACAAGACATCCTTTTAAATGAGGAAAAAAAAACCTCAACAAAACAAAACACATGAAACTTTTATCAGCTTGGACTCTGCCTAATCTGCTGTCTGAACAGGCTCCTTCTACATTGCTGAAATCAATGGTGAATAGCAATATAAGCAATGACATAACAGATTCTTCTTTTCTTGGTTCTCTACTATATTAAATTCAGGATTTTTCACATGACTTTTAAAATAGCTAATATAGAAAGGATATGGAAACTGAGGTCTCCTTCATGTGTCTTTCTCTGTACTTTGTTGTATAAGATCTCAAAACACCCTTAAGAGCACAAGTCCTGTTGATTGTTAATTGGGACATTCAATGGGACTCAAGCAGCCACTTCACATAATTGCTTCTGAGCAGCCAACACAGCTCTGAGAAGTGGCAGACGTTTGTGACCAGATTTACTCTTACATCCTGGGTCCAATTTGTCAAGAGCAAGAGCATCACTTACAAAACACCATTTGCCCTCAATTTTTAAAGTTTTTCTCAGAACCTGGACTACCTATTGCCAGAGTTCTTCTATTCCACTTAGCTTTTCTTTGCAGAAATTGATACAGAATGTATATATACTAATGTTCTATTTTCTTAATTTTAAAGCATTTATTTTAATGTGATTTTTCACTTGCAAAAAAATGTAACTTCTGGCAGCATAATAATTTACATTCATAATGTACCTTTCATCTCAAATGATACCAAAGCACTTTACTAACTTAACAAGCTGAAACACACTATATTAAATACTACACATAGAGATCACTTCACCCACCACTAAAACAACCACTTATGTGGTGAAATGAGCCAATTGTTTAAGGGATCAGTTCTCAAGGTGTTGAGTTCTATTAGCCTGATACAATGCCCACTGAAGTCAATATAAAGACTCCTAAAATTTTTATTGGGCTCTGGATTAGGATTTATTACAGTCTTCCACCAAAGCATTTAGGAACATGCTTAACTTAAGCACTTGAGTAGTTCCATTTATGTTAATAGGGCTTGAAGTTGCTTAAAGTTCAACTTGTGATTTTCTGAAGTAGGACCAGGTGTCTCAGTGCTGTGCAGTACAGATTGCTGCAAGTGCTCTGACACAGCACAGGGAAGCAGAAAACACAAACTGAAGAACAACCTAACTCATCAAATCCGCTACTGAAATTGGGAAGCACAATTTAAATACCCTTACCAAAGTCACAATCAAGACAATATGAAAGAAGAATTTAGTCTATGAAAGAAGAATTTAGTCCATGCCTTGAAACATTCATATTCACTACATGCCAGTAAGTTTATATTATTACCTCTATTTAAGTACCAGTGCTTTATTATTTTGAGACTGTAAAATTATTAATCTCTTTGTGTTTGTAAATTGCAGATTCCTTTTAATGTAGTCCAGTAATTAATTAATTTTCTTCCTACACTGGTAGTTAGATTAATAAGCATCTCCTACATTAATTTATTAATTTAAAAATGTTAGGAAAGAAAAGGCCTATGAGCTGGTTCAAAGTGACTGGAAAGAACTGTAGCAAAGCAGCTGCAGGGAAAAAAAAATGTGTTTGCTCTGTTTAGTATTAGGCAGCTCCAATGGTGCTACTTCTCGGTCCCAAAGACAGTAAGGTTTTGTGATACTAGGAAAGATAGTAAGTCCAGGTCAGAACTGGGACAGTAATAACCCTTCTTCATAACCTGACTGCACCCTTCCATGTTAACATACTGTGAACTGAGCACAAGTGACAAAACCAATCCATCACTGCACCGCCAACACAAAGAAGAATAGAGAGGTTAACAGAAATTGATGACATCCCTGCTTGAATTTTACACTGATTCGGCCAGCTTTACGATTGAAACAGACAAAGATTTATAGTCCGAGCTAGGACTCTGGCTCTCCTTGATTGCCTTGATTTTTTTTGATTTTTTTTTTTTATGTGCTTCTGCATATTTATTTCCAAGCTCATCACGGGCTTGTATCATTAGAATACTGATTTGATTTTGCATTCCAAGAGGAGTAGACATTATGCAGCCATTTGCATGATGTGAGAGAAATCACCATAACGTTTTGTGATATCGGCGGTCAAAATGATCGCTAATGTTCACCTGCATAAGCAGGATTGTGCAATTTGTTATTTTTTTTTTTAAATTCAGAGCTTTTTCTCCTTTTGCTTACCTATCTGTGACAAATAAAAAAAAAAAAAAAAAAGAGGAATTATTCCATATCCTGTGGATGAGAAATTGTGTTTTGTCATGCCTCCGAGGGCTACAGTGATATTGAGCTTTTATGAATTCATTTGATATCAGGGCTGAGCGTTACGAGTTCCAACACAAATTTTTTTCCCCATGACATTATTACTGAAAGCTTTTATCAGTTCATTGTGACAAAAAATTGATTATTATCCTTGACATTTGATGGATAGCTTTCATAAAAGTACTTTCTTCTTTTTTTAATGTGTAAATCTGTAAAGTTTTCTTCAGAAGGCTCTATTTTCTGGAGAGGAAAAAAAAAAATCAAGCAACTAGCACTTACTCCATGAAGTATTCTTGTATCACTGCTATCTCTGAAAAAGTTGGAAGTGAAGTGACAACCTTGTTTCCTTACAGCTTCTTCTACTAAGAAAATGTATATTCAAACAGGTTAGAGGTAAATTTTGGACTAGTAGTGCAACTGTTTCACAGATACCTGAAAAAAGGATTTTGAAGCTATATGAGATAGTGGCATTGATAGCCACTCCATAATTAGGGTTAATTCTAGCCTTTGCCTTTTCTGGATTCTAATACCTCTTTGGAGTTTTTATATTTTAAACAAACATTCAGCAGATGACTAACAGGCAAATAGAGTTGTCTTTAAAGAGTTTAACTCTTGTTTATTGCATTCCAGTAACAAGAAGCAATAGGACTTGATTCATTCTGAATAATGTCAGGAGCCGAAGCTAATGGTGATTCAATTACAGCCCTTCATAAACGGGAGTATTCACCTCTGAGTGTGCATTAGTGTGCCCTGTGCTTGCCTTAGGAGGAGAATATACTTTAGGAGAATGTGGCAGAACTGTTTTCTTCTGGAAGACTAGGAAATGGCCACGTTCCCCGGTTGCCGTTCTCACTGATACATTCATATGAGTTTTCCCTGGGACCCTTTCTGAAGCCAAGGTTGGGAAGAGAGTGAGTTTTAAAGGAATTTGTGAAGACAGAAAGTTAGACAGAGGCCAGACCAGCCATTCGCTAGAGAAAAGGGGCTTTAGAGACGATAAAATTAGTTGTAGGAACAGATTTTACCCTTTTGAAGCAAATGCTGTTACATGTCAGATCAATTAAGGGGAGAGAAAAAAAAAAGTAAAGAATTTTCTGAACTGTATGCCAGTTTCAGATATTTGGCAGCTCTTGAGATCAGGGAAGTCATCGGTGAATAGATAGAAATTATAATGTAGCCTTGCTGTTACTATTGCATTGATGCAAAAGTGATTCCTGGTGATGGAGTGGTAGAGAAACGGTTACAAGATGAGTGTGAAAGAGAGGAAGGAGGACACTATCAAGAAGCCTCAGTTCATCATATAACCTGTGGTATAGGCCCTGTACTGAGAGAAGTGATTAAGTGTCTTCAGCCTTCTCAATTCCCTCCTGTGATGGTTTGGGTGTTACCCACCCCCCCACACTTTAGAAGTCACCCAGAATCGACTCAGCTGGCTCTGGAAATTTGAATGAAGCTTGTATTTACAGCTTAGCACAATATACGAGCAAATATTATACAGAAGTTATATACAAGCAGATATTATGCAAGCACTTATATACAGAAATATACAAGGTAAAAGATAATACAGAAACACAACTCCCCTCCCAGAAACCTGAGTCCCCAGGAGAGGCTCCCAACTGCCCTTCCACCTTCTCCCACCCCTCTCTACCTTATCCCAGACGTTGCCTTGTGCCCAAGGAAGAATGAAGGGTCGGCCAGGGGGTTAGGAAGTAGGTGGATTAATCAAGTTAGGCTAGAGAGAGAAAAATGCAGCCCATAGCCTTGACAGAGAGTGACTACTTTATCTATGTTTGGATTCTTGCTCTCATACCTCTCAGTAAGCCTATGAGTGAAGTAGACCTCACCATTGTTTTCCTTTCACAACCTGTAATCTAATTCTTCTCACCAAAACATTCTAACTTACTTCAAACTAGCACAATCCTCCCTCAGACGTTCTACTTCTCACCACTCCAAACAAGTCTGTCCTCTGTCCTGGGGGCAGGTTCTGGGACAAGTTTACCAGATAGGGACAATATAAATGTCAGTAATGCTGTAGGAAAGGAAGAATTCTCCAGAGTATACTCTGCATCTGTTCTTAGAAAGAAGGCTGCTGTTTACAAGACTAAAAACAGGCTTTGTTCCAGTAGTACTGAGAGGAAAGGAATAAAATAACAGTTTTAAGAAAAAAGTAAGTTAATTTTAGCTGTGATTAAATACTTCATACATGATAAGTTGCAAAAATGTTCAAAGGAATGTCAGATTGATTAATAAATCTTGGAAGAGTGAAAAAAAACTCTGGGGCTTTGGAAAAAAACTAGTCATGCTACTGCTTAAAGATAAACACTCCAGTAAACTATTGGCTGGTTAAATGGATATAAAGCAACTGAGTCAAGATGACAGGAGATTAAATCAATGAAGAATTAAACTAATAGCAATATACATGCTATTATCAATCACCACATCTTGATGGAAAAGTATTGTCAAATAATCTTGCTTTCTTTGGTTAAGCTTATGATTTCATTGACAAAGGTTTTTGCAAAGCATTCTATTTCATTATGATTTAAAAATACTACAGACAATGAATCCATGAAAACCTTTCTAAATTATTTTTTTTTAATACTTCAATAATGTATCTGATTTTCTCTATTGACTTCCTTCTGGCCTTATTTTAAGTCATGACCTAACTAATGATGTGCAAAATGACATAAAAATCAGTCTTGTTAAGATTTATATATACAAAACCAATGGTATGGTAAATAGTGACAACAGAGCTCAGGTGAACAGCATGGATATTACAGTGAAGTGGTCTTTATTGAGTGAAATTTCTTTTAAGTTTTCAAACACCAATATTACAGATCTAGGAATAAAGACTGCAAGCTACATTTCTTTTTCCTGAAGGAGAAATCCAATTTGAAAAGGAATATCATATGGAGTTGGATATTTCTAGGAATTCAAGTACTGTGGCTAAACATATGACCAGGAACCTATAAGGGGGCAAAATTCAGTTCTCAGATTTGTGGCCAGAAGGAGTAAAGGGTTGATGATTAACTAGTGGAATAATTTATTTAAGGATCTCAGGGCTTCTCCAGCTCTTGGTATTTAACTCAAAATGAAAACCTTTGAAAAGAAATGTTCTGTCCTATTAGCCAGCCCGAATGCAGAAACAGACAGGGTTGTAACTGCTTCCTCCACTGCTAAGTTTAAATAGTCTCCAAACTGCCAGCTTCATCAAAAGAAAATTACAAGTATGCTACTGCCTGTGAGTTTTGTAAACAAAAATGATTGCATAAATTGAGATGCCCAAATTAAGCACTGAAGACACACAAAAGGTTAGAGTACCTAAATGCCAGTTTCAGAGCCAAAGGCAAAAGTCTGAAAGGTCTTCTGAGCATTGACAAAATGTTGACACCTGCTGTATTTTCAAGACTTTTTGGTTGCTTTCTTCATTCTCCTGAAAGAACACTATGATTTTATCTGCAGCTTTCAGAAGAGATTAACAAGCTTATTGCCTCCTTTTGTTCACACTCTCAAAACAGGAACATACTGGTGTTGAGCATGAAGTTTTGGCTCTATTTGTCTATGCACTTGCCACATGTGACTTTTTTTAATGACTGGATTGTGTGTATTTGGTGGGTTAGCCCAGACAGGCTCCCGCCCAGTCATTCTCTCCCTCTGTCTAGCAGGACAGCAGGAAAAATAGGATAAGGAAATTTGAGGTTTAAGGCAGATATGGTTACTAGCAAAATCTGAGGAAATTTGATTTTACTTTTTTTCTCCCAATTAAGATAGATTCGAATAGTGAGAAATAGTAGACAAATTTTAACACACCTTTCCTCCCTCACCTCCACCCACAGAGGCCACCCCTGCAATACTCCTACTGGCAAAGCCTTGCCACATGCACACGATAGCCTAGCCTGACAAGTGGTATGAAACAGTGAAAAGACAACATTTAAGTTGCATGTTGCCATTACTTTTATATTTTCTCTTAATTTGTAGGAATAACCTTGGCTAATTTGCTATAGAACATTCCTTTAACCAAAATTGATGGTGTGATTCTTTCTCTATTTACATGTTAAGATTGAAATCCTAATGACAACAGGCTGATTTTAGTTTTAGAAAAAACAAACTGGACTGGATTTTTTTCATTTGATTTATTTTAACCTTCTTACAATAAAATAAAAAAAACCCTAGGTTTATTTAATTTAATTCACATTAAAATTGTTACATTTGCAGTGAAAGCAACAATACAAACACATCTCTGTTTTGATTCTAGCTAATATTTTAATTAAACTGCTGAATCCTTTCTGTACATATTCAAGTGAATAATATAGAGCATAATATTAGATTCTTAGGAGGAAGTTCTTCCCAGAAAGAGTGATTTGCCATTGGAATGGGCTGCCCAAGGAGGTGGTGGAGTCACTGTCCCTGGAGGTGTTCAAGAAAAAACTGGATGAGGCACTTGGTGCCATGGTCTAGATGACTGGATAGGGCTGGGTGATAGGTTGGACTGGATGATCTTGGAGGTGTTCTCCAACCTGCTTGATTCTATGATTCTATGACTCTATCTTTAGCTGCAAATGATCTAGCAAGAAAGCAACACAGTATCAACATCAGAAACGTGCAGAGGTTGGAATATTTGCAGAACAAAGACTTTTCAGGAATTTCAGAATTTATCTGCCAGAAAGAGTGACTTCACAAAAAAATGACAGTAAAGTAAGAAAGGAGACTTCGGGTAATTCAGCTATTTTACTTCTGAAAATTAGAAGGATTTGTTTTGCTTTCAATGTTTGAGTCTATGTTCCATTAGAGCACTTGTCATTCTATTATGACCACAATTTGACAAATTATTTCTAAATGAAAAATCAATTTTAATTAAAAAAAAACCCAAAATTATATGCCTGAGATAAAAAGAGCCATTTCAAAACTGTCAGGATTTTTCCATATATTTGCAACTGAAATCCTAGAAATATCGATCCTATTTCACAAAATATTTCTGTTTTGGTAACAATACTTTCCTAGTCAACTGTAAATTCATCAGTGTTATTCTAAATCAGGGGTCCTCAAGCTATGGCCAGTGGGCTGGATATGGCCCCCCAGGGTCCTCAAGCTGGCCCACTGGTATTTACAGAACCCCCCTGCCCCCTCCCACTCTGGGGGTTGGGAGGGAAAGCAAGCAACCACTCCTGCCACTTAATCTGCTTGCCAGCCTCCGCAGCCCCCAAGCACCCGCCGGGGCAGGGCTGGAACCAAACTATAGTCCGGCCCCTGACAAACTATAGTCCAACCCCCTACACTACTGGGCTGGAACCAAACTATAGTCCGACCCCTGCCACAACTGGGCTGGAACCAAACTATAGTCCAGGGCCTCGACACTCCTGGGCTGGAACCAAACTATAGTCCAGCCCCGACACTCCTGGGCTGGAACCAAACTATAGTCCAGGGTCTCGACACTCCTGGGCTGGAACCAAACTATAGTCTAGCCCCCGACACTACTGGGCTGGAACCTATAGCCAGGACCCTGACAGTGTCTAAGGGACAGTGAACCGGCCCTCTGTTGAAAACGTTTGAGGATCCCTATTCCAAATGCTTCTCTTAATCTCACAAATGTCTGTATTCTTCACTATCATGTCAGTTTGGTTCATTGTGCACACAAAGGACTAAGATTAAGAAGCAGGTTTTAGAATTAGGCCTAAACATTGAGCCAGCAGTGTGCCCAGTTGGCCAAGAGAGCCAATGGCATCCTGGCCTGCATCAGGAACAGTGTGGCCAGTAGGACAAGGGAGGTTATTCTGCCCCTGTACTCAGCACTGGTCAGGCTACACCTTGAGTAATGTGTCCAGTTCTGGGCTCCTCAATTCAAGAGAGATGTTGAGGTGCTGGAACGTGTCCAGAGAAGGGTGACGAAGCTGGTGAGGGGCCTGGAACGCAAAGCTTATGAAGAGGCTGAGGGAGCTGGGGGTGTTTAGCCTGGAGAAGAGGAGGCTCAGGGGTGGCCTCATTGCTATCTACAACTACCTGAAGGAGGTTGTAGCCAGGTGGGGGTTAGTCTCTTCTCCCAGACAACCAGCAAGAGAACAAGGGGACACAGTCTCAAGTTGTGCTGGGGGGAGGTACAGGCTGGATGTTAGGAAGAAGTTCTTCCCAGAGAGAGTGATTGGCATTGGAATGGGCTGCCCAGGGAGGTGGTGGAGGCACCATCCTCAGAGGTGTTGAAGAAAAGCCTGGATGAGGCTGGGTTCTAGGTTGGACTGGATGACCTTGGAGGTCTCTTCCAACCTGGCTGATTCTATGATTCTATGATTCAATTTTAATTATTTTCCAATTAAATTTAGGTTTTTAGTTGGAAGATGATACGATGAATAGAAGAAAGCCAGGCATGGAAAAAATGGCATGACTTAGTTTGATTTCTGTGCAGGACAAAGACAAGCACAGACAAGAATATATCAAGGGCCCAAAATACTTGTAGTACTTTCCATGAGACTAATAATGAATGTGTTCACCCCAAAAATTAGATAAAGTCAAGTTTAAATTGTGGAGCTGAAGGCTGTTCTGAGGGAAAGAATAATAAACTACAATTGTTCTCCATTTCTGTGGATTATACACATTACTCCAAATAGATTTTGTCGAGGTGACTTAGCCATGATCCATTTGCTTTCTGCTGCGTGTCTAAGTTTTATGTATCATATCTATAAAGATGGATAAAAGACTGTTTCTGACATATAAATATGCATATGCAAAGCCAAGTAAAGCAAGATTGAATCATCTCCATATATTCTGTAACAGAAAAATAAAAAGATGACAAGAAACATCAGATTAACTTATTTTGCTATCTTCTCTCTCAAACACATTTTTAAAAGTCAAAAACAATGTAAATTGTTGTGGCATGCTACTCCCTGTTTTGCTATTAAGCTATCCAGGTGATGCTCTCTTGGGAATCCACTTTGAACAGAGGCCTAATTCAAGACTGGATCATAACATCTGCAGCAGACAGAATTTGTCATCTTCTGTCTTCAAGCCCATTGGCTGTTGCTTAGCAACTGGTCAATCTCACAGAGTATTTGCCACGACAAATTAGTTGCGTTGTTACCATGACAACCAGCTTTGTTACTTAATTAAATTGATTTGAATCAGAATTGGCTTTCGGGGGAAACAACTGTGTTGTGTGAAGTAGTAAACACAAGCTTGCAGCTAACCATTCATGCTTTGATGTAGTAGTCCCTAAATTCAACACCATCAGAATGAAATCCACAATCAAGTCCTGAAATCACTGTGAGCAGATTTGTTCAAGATTTTAATTTTCTTTTCCAGATGTTTTTGGGCACTCTGAATCTATTTAGGAATAGTGAAAAACAAGCCAAGAGAAAAAAAACAAAACAAAATCAAAGAATCCCACCACAATTAAAAAAAAAAAGAAAAAGAGAGAGAGAGAGAGAGGCCCCACAACTCTAAAAACCATTAAAAAACTAAAAAGAGAAACTACTCTCAGGAGAGAAAGAAAATTAACCCATAAACCTGGCTGCTCCCATTTCCTAGTTAGTACTTTGATAGTGTGAATAGGTAATGTATCACTTGCAAGCATCCCCTTGTGGAGCTATGTTGCAATGTCACTGAAATTGTGGTTAAAGATGGAAAAAGAAAGAGAAATCAGATGATGTGGTGTAAAAGGCTAGGAATGGAATTTCTTGGCCTTCTTTCAACTTCTACTCTAGTGGCATTTTGACTACTACCTTGAGAGTCTTGGTGTTCTCCGTAATAAATACATGGCCCTACCTGGCTTGAGCAAGTGAGGGAAATTCCTTCTTTTGATACTTACAACCCAAAATGCCTTCTTTAGATACTTACAACCCAGCAGCACAAAATTTAAATGAGGAAAGCTAGAAATTCAGATTTCACACTACTGGCAAAGTTCTCTTAACAGAAACACCTACACACTTTTAAATTATGTTTTCTATCCTTCTTATCCTCTTTGCAGATTGTCAGAGGCACAAGATTAACATATTTATATCTTACATATATTTAATGAATGAAACCTACATGTTAAGCATTGGTACAGCTGTTGCAAACTTCAGATATCCAATCTCACATTTCTTCTATTTTTTTTTCCCTACAATTTATCACTAGTAATTTATGGGTGGCTACTCTGATCATCTTTCCTGATCTTCTTGTAAATTTAACTGCACAATGCAAGTTGTATTTTCCTTATAAAATATTAAATGAGTTGCTTGGAATGATTTGAGATCTCTCATTATGTGTGACTGATTTAAAACACGAATGTGCTGTTTTGCATCAGTGTTCCAGAGCTTAAGTCTATGTAAACAATAAATGGGAAACATCAACCAAGTGGTGACTCACACGGGAAACTGCAAAATGTTGACAAATTTTAAGTTGCAAGGTGCTGTATGGCCTTGCTACATTGCTTGTGTGCTGCCTGTAATTCACACTGCTACCATTAAAATATGCAGACAGCCTACTGAATCTCTCAGTAAGTAGATTTTTATTTTTTTAGACTTTATGAGCGGAGTCTCACTTTTTTTAATGCACTTGTTTTGAAAGTTTGTTCGGAAACTTCTGGAAAAATAAATCATTTAGAAGAAAGAAGAAGCATTTGCATAAGTACCACTAGCAAAACCAGCTAAAACTGTCTTTCACACCTCTGAATGAATTCGTACAAAGCATTATTCCCCTTAAATCACTTACACTGAACTTAGCAGTAATGATCCCTGATTTTCAGCAATGCATGCAAAAGTTCCAAATACTTTGATATCTTCTAGTAAATATTATATATTATTATTATTATTGTTATTGTCATTGTTGTTGTTATGATTATGTGCATTGCTCTGCATTGCAGTGATTACATCTTCAAAAATCCTGTTGTACTGTCCTCATTGTTACAACAGAATTAATGATATGAACTGACCCCTTTTTTATACAGAAATCGAAACTGTGGAGGAAAAGTTATGTCATTGTCAAAAGTTAAGAATTCAGAATCAACATTCAGGTCTGCCACACACATTGATGTTGGAGTTTGTTTGACCAGTTAAAATTGCCGCATAAGACAGTATTTCTAAAAGTTGATTTCAAGTATTTTTTTCATTAAAAATGCCTTTTATATTTATTTTGTGGGGGGCTGTAACTGGAGGAAAACTATTAGGAGAAAAGAAAATCCTGGTGAATGTTTGTGATTTGATATGTTGCTTCTGTATGTTTCTAAGTCTGACTGTTGAAGCTATATATTGTCAGAAATAATATCTCACATGAATGGAATGCCACAGTCAATGGCCAGAAGCTCTTCAGAAGTGATAGGCAAAAAAGGAGAGGAGACAGGGTGGCCCTGTACATCAGGGAGTGTTTTAATTGTCTTGAGCTTAACAAAGGTGATGATAGGGTAAGAATCAGGAGGAAGGTAGATATCATGATGGGATTGAAGAAGGACAAGTGCCAAGTCTACCACTTGGATCACAACAACCTCATGCAATGCTAGAAGCTGATGGAAGAGTGGATGAAAAGCTGCCCAGTTGTAAAAGTCCTGGAAGTGTTGATTGACAGCCAGCTGGATATGAGCCAACAGTGTACCCAGGCAGCCAAGAAGGACAACAGCATCCTGACTCAGGAATAGCATTACCAGCAGGACCAGGAAGTGACTGTCACCATGTACTCAGCACTGGTGAGACCTACAAAAAAGCTGAGGAGGGACTTATTAGGATATTAGTTAGTGACAGGACTAGGGGCAGTGGAGCAAAACTGGAGGTGTGTAGGTTCAAACTGGACATGAGAAGGAAGTTCTTCTGCATGAGAGTGGTGAAACCCTGAAATGAATTGTCCAGGGAGATGGTTGAGGCTCCATCCCTGGAGGTATATAAGGCCAGGCTGGATGAGGCTCTGGCCAGCCTGATCTAGGGTAGGGTGTCCCTGTCCATGGCAGGAAGGTTGGAACTGGATGATCCTTGTGGTCCCTTCCAACCCTGACTGATTCTATTATTATTTCAGTCACCTCCAGTCATCAGCTTCATCCAATTAAGTTATAGTTTCAAGAAAGAGTAGTAATTTCTCTCCAGATGAGAGGAAGAGACCCATCAGTAGTTTTGAGCCATTTAAAAGGAAAGATAGCAATAGTGTAAATACTTGTATTCTTTCCTAAGAGTGCTTGATCTTCAAATGTTAGAAGATTAGTAAAGACATACATTTAGTAGTTGAGGAAACCTTACAGATACCATTTGTCACTGCACAGGGATTCTAGCTGCAGGTATACTGAAGAATAACATTGAGTTTAAACATATAGTATCACTACTGTATCTTTTCCTACAGTATGAACACAGCAGTATTTGAACCACAGCCCTGTCTCTTTCAGTCATGAAGGCCCTGAAAGTGGCCTTCTGGTTGAAATGCAGCTGTTTGATGGCTGCAACGTGGCTGAAATAGTGTCCTTCACTTCTTAGGTCACTTCACAACGTGGGAGGTTAGGTCAGTCCAAATGATGACTCAGGCAGGCAGATCACCTGACTACTAACTACTTACCTTCAGGCAAAGAGGGCAGATACTAGACTCTGTAGCAAGTTTTTCAGTCAGTTAAAATACTTGAACTTGGCTTAGCCACAGCTGATGGATATCACAAGTTTTAAAACATTCTACTCTTAGTTGGAATGTTTCTGGGCTGAGTTACGCAACAATTCTAAAGTATAGCACTCTCTTTTCAGTAGTTTGCCATCACTTAATACCATTCTTGGAACCTCCAGAGTTTTAAAAGGTTGGGGACATATTCTTCTCTTAAAGGTTAGTGAGTGTTATCGCATTGAAGATGAATGCCTTGAGATCCTTCTGTAATGATTAACTTCATATTGTAAGAAGAAATGTTTTGATATTCCTCTGCAGTTGACTATTCTCTTCTGATTCATTGTAGGAAATGATGGGTTACTGATATTTTCCCTACCCACGTCTTAAGATTAAAGTTACAATTGAGCAACTGAAAGCATGTCCTTTCTCTCCTCCATGAGCAATGACAGATCTGAACCACTTGTATATAACCAGATGCATCAGGACTAATTCTGATCTTTTTTAAAGCCAGGTGGTGCTGGTATAGTTTCAGGGAGTTAGCACTACACAGCATCAAAATTCTTGACATGAACACAAACTGCTATTGTTACAAACAGAGTAAAATCTTATACAGAGTTACAAGTCAAATATAAGGATATTGGTCATATGAGTAAGGGAAAAACAAGAAAACAATGCATGCTTCAGTCATTGAACATCACAGGATTAATGTTTGATAAGTAGCAGCCCTAAAATGTGATAAATGTCACTGCAGGTAAATAAGAGATAATAAATAGGTAGGAATAAGCTTTCAAGTGAAGGCATCATCATTTAAGTTATGGCCTATAATAATGCACATTTTAACAAGTTGCAGAATCCCAGTTGTAGAAAGTGGCATAAGATATCATAAAAGCTGGTGATAGTTTTAACTGCAGATGGAGAAGAAAGGTTGTTTCTCATATAAATTATGTAGACAGTGTTTGGATGTGAGGACTAAAGATCTGTCAGAGATGAGCCAGGTTACAAGCCTGAGTGACATGCAGGACTATGATGAATTTGATCAAAAAGAAGAAAGAAGAGGGAATTGTTTTCTTTTAGGCCTATGAAGACAAGTAAACCTGAGGTGATAGTTACATCAGTCTAAGTTAATGAGGTGACCAAGAGCTGTGATTTAGAGGAAAAGAAGAATATCAAAGAGCAAGACAAGTGGTACCACCATAATAAGCTGAAAGTGAGTGTGAAACAATGGACTCAAGACAAGATAAAAGGGAGGATTAAAGGAGACAGAAAAACAAGAAAGAGAGTCCTGGAAGGCTGGGGAAGAAAAGACTTCAAGTGTGGAACTGAATATGCTGATGAGATGAGAATGATTTTTAATTCTGATTTCTTTAAAATCTCTGGCAACAATTGTTCAGACAAGAGGAAGACTTTCTAGTCAGGGTAGAAGTAGAAAAGATAGCAGAGAAATCTCAGGCACATACTGTGGTAGTTTCTTTAAAAATCTGAGAATTGCAAAGGAAAGTAATACCTACAGCAGTACTGAAAAAGACTATCTAAGGTGAGAAAAACAATGTTTTTTGTATACTAAGAGGAAAAAAAATGAAAGTAGTGACAGAATATAATGAAGAAAAGGACAAAGCATTAGGAGATCCTTTAGGAAAGTAAATAATTAGTAAAAACTCATGAGGACAGACTGGGAGAGTTGGGGCTGTTCAGTCTGGAGAAGAGGAGGCTTCCAGATGACCTTCTTGTGACCTTCCAGTATCTGAAGAAGGCCTACAAAAAAGCTGAAGAGGGACTTTTTAGGCTCTCAGGGAGTGACAGGATTAGGGGGAATGGAGCAAAGCTGGAGATGGGGAGGTGCAGACTGGATGCAAGAAGGAAGTTTTTCAGCATGAGAGTGGTGAGAGTCTGGAATGGGTTGCCCAGGGAGGTGCTTGAGGCCCCATTCCTGGAGATGTTTAAGGCCAGACTGGATGAGGCTCTGGCCAGCCTGCTCTAGGGTAGAGTGCCCCTGCCCATAGCAGGGGGGTTGGAACTAGATGATCCTTGTGGTTCTTTCCAACCCTGACTGGTTCTATGATTCTATTCTATGATAAAGGAAAATCATATAGTTGCTCCAATATTAAGTTGGATCATAATTACAAGATTATTGCCTGATAAGGAATCTTGGATGAGATTTTTAATTGTTTTTCTACTTTGTGCATGGGTTGTAATGGAAAATGATGGCATCTCTGCAAATGTCTTGGTGCTCAGGAATTGCTTGCTAGAAACTTTAGTAGCATAAATCAGATCGTACTTGACCGGTTACTTATTAAACCAAGTTTATGAATATGTAATGGTGTAAGAGAAACCTCAGCCTATCACAGATCTCACTCGTGACTGGAGAATCAGCAAGAACTTGGAGAAGTCACTCCCCTTCTTGTAAGACTTTACCAATCAAGAATTTTATTTCACTCTACTGATCCTCCTACAATCCTCTAACAAAAACAAAGCAACAAAGAAATAGACAGAAAAGTGTCAATATCAAAATGACATGTTGCTAGGTTACAAATTCAATTTTTTATTCTCATTTTCTTACTTGCAATATAACCTCCCAGTGATACACATATATATGCAAATACATATGATACATGCATATATATGCACACACAACAATACAAAGACATTTGCAAGATCCACACATATATATCATATTTGCCATAGAAGTAAATATAACCAAGAAGACCTATTACTCCATCTTTATTTATTAATTACAGCTTTTCCTCCATTGTGTAATAAAAATGTACAGAAGTTTGTCATTTCTTAATGAATTTCAAAACTCTGTGTCTTTTTATCATTCTTGACAATGCACTCAATAAATATTGCATTCTATCAAGACAATACATCTGAGGATGTACTTTCTTAACAGAGCAAAACAAAGGACAAAGTTAAGGTTGAATGCATGACACTGAAAGGAAATGATGTAGAGTGATGACAGATTGTATTGCAGTTAGGAGAGGATGCATGTTTTCATTCACAGAATCATAAGGCTGAAAATGACCTCGAGAGGTCAGCTAGTCTGTCCCTCTACCCTAAGGCAAAACCAACTAGATCTATGTCATTCCTGACAGTTGCTTGTCTAATCTGCTCTTAAAGACCTGTAATGATGAAGATTCCACAGCTCCCAGACAGTCTTTTCACATTACTTCCCTAGGCTTTCTGTTAGACGTTTTTGTAGTGTCTGACTGACTGTTCTTTTCCCCAATTAAACCTATTGTGTCTCTAGTTGGGGGTGGGGGTTAGTCTATTCATTTCCATATGTGTTTTGAATTTTCTTTCTTCAGGGATATATACGTATATAGATATATATATATAGATATATATATATATATATATAAAATTTTTTAAAGGTAAAATTCATGTGGATATTAATTTCATTCCAGAGCAGGACAGAAATGATCAATTTAGACATTTTGTGTTGTTACAGTTATTTTAAGAATCTATTTGGATGTGAGAGCCTAAAGATGAAGGAAGAATGATAGATTCATTCATAGCACAACACTTTTTTCTTCTTTACATTGATTGAAATGAACTGATAAGTTGAAGGAACGTAGTGTACATTCAGAAAGAAGAAAATGAATAAAGCACACTTTTACACAAAACGCTGTTTCAAAGAATCAGGGAAAGGACTTTGTTTTATTTTGAGAGCTGTATCCATGTCTCCAACTGATACAGATCACTGCCCACTGGCAACCACAGAGCGGAGAGCAAAGAGCACCCTGAGGAAGTGCTACACTTCACAGGGGCAGTTAACTAAAAGTCTAGTGATGATGACCTCGTGTTTGGCTTTTTAAGTTCTTGTGGCTGTAATTAACATCCCAGAGCCTTTCAGGTAGCACACTGCTTCAGAGAAGAGGCTTAGGAAACACTAATTTATAAAAGTACCACGACTTTGTAAATAGTGGCTCCAAACATATATTATTTTGTTTTGATTTTTTTTGTTGAGAGTCCAGCACCGATCTAAATCTTCACCTGATTCTTGGCAATTCACTGATAAGAAAAAATAGGTCAAGGAGCTTCAAAAGTCACATAATTAGCAAGAAATTGCATGTGTCTGTGCTAGCAATAGTAACCACTGGGGGGGGGGGGGGGAAGTAACAAAACCAAAATACTTCTAGCAAACCCCTTCCTCTCCAATTAAGACAAGAAAAGTTAGAATCCTTCTCCAAACAAAAATATTTTTGTTTAACCATCTCTAAGTAATATATGTAGAAGTTGGTATTGTATCCATTAACTTTTGAACTGTCTAACCTGATTCTGGCCAAAAATTTTCATTAGGTTTCAAATTTATTTAATGTGAAATATTGTGGGGTGTTTGTTTTTTTTTTTTTTTCCCCATTTCAACTGCTCCTATGTACAAAAGTCTATTCCACAAACTTACAGATGTACACTATTCATCAAGGAGTTTGAAAAAGCTGTTTGTTTTTTTCAAGATGAACAAGTCTGCTCTTGGGTCTTTATGTCCTAAATGCTTCTATCTCACGCAAAAGTAATGTAAATACAGTTAACCTCTATCAAATGCCTCATGAAATGAAAATTAGAGTTTAGCTTCAATTTGATGACCTCTAATTTACAAGAATTCAGACTATAACGCCCTTGTGTAAATAGAGGAGGAAAAGAAAGCAACAATGTGAGAAAACCAGAGCGTGTCTGGGGAGTTTGGTACTTTAGCTAGTGCCAATAACATTTATTCTGAAAACAATCTGGGGGATTACTGAGTTTAGGCAGAGCACTGAGGGCAGTTTTCTCACAGCCCAAAGGGCCCAGAAAGTAGCCTGTGGTGTGGTTTGGTTATTTGGTGGTGTTTTTTTTTCCCTGCACAATCTATAAACCACAATCAAATCTAGTATAGGCAACAAGATTTACTGTCATGTTTAGAACGTGTTTTAAACAGTGACTTACCATCTCTTAAAATAAATATTGTTTGTAATAGACAGTCTCTGGTTTGGTTTAGTTTTGTTTTCCCTATCTGCCATGAGGATCCCATTTCCCCTTTAGTATGCTGACAACACAGCTTCGTTAAGGCTGGTTGGTTCCATTTGCATTGGACATCTCTTCTGCATATAGATTGATGAGTTTAATCAGCGAATCAGGAGGAAGACTTGGACATCAATCAGTGTCAGTTTTCTTTCTTTCTAATTTCTGATTTGCTGCTTCTAGTTATCAATGCAATAAAATGCTGCCAATTTAAGATAAAATCTTGGAAATGATGCAAAATTAGTGTAAAATTGTCAACAGGCCCAGGAGCTCCACTGCATTATTATCACTGATATTTTGAAAAAGAGGCACCATATTTAACAGGCAGAGCCTATGATGAATCCATTGTTCAGAGTTCAGAAAAGAAAACGTACAGTAGTGCAGTGATTTAATCACAGCATAGAATCTTTTGTCTTATTAGTAAAGCAAAAGTACTCCTATGTATTTCCATGGACTTCTAATGAACAGAAAGAACAGCCTGCACCTCAAAATACAGCCTCTTCCATCTTCAGAACTATTAATGCTCAGCACCATTTTGCATTGCCAGTGTTCCTGGAACATCTCTGAGTATTGTCTCATGTTTCTGTTTTCACACAAACTCAGGGAGGAGGAAATTTTTTTCTTAATTTTATGGACACAGTGAGAATGCATGCTCATATTGTACTTTTGGAAGCTAAATCTGATCAAGTTAAATAGAAATTGGGTTCCCAAATTCCTCTGAGTATCTGGATCTGACTGACTTGCTAGAGATCCTGTGAAGACAATGAACCAAATAAGACCCCCAGGCTAATTCCAAGCATTGCACTCTTCTTCTCCTCATGGAAAATAACATCTAGTTTATAGGCCTTTGCAATAGCAGTTATTTTGAGGACTGTGGAGGGAATGTGTCCAGTTCTGCACTCCTCAATTCAAGAGAGATGTTGAGGTGCTGGAACGTGTCCAGAGAAGGGCAACAAAGCTGGTGAGGGGCCTGGAACACAAACCCTAGGAGGAGAGGCTGAGGGAGCTGGGGGTGTTTAGTCTGGAGAAGAGGAGGCTCAGGGGTGACCTCATTGCTGTCTACAACTACCTGAAGGGAGGTTGTAGCCAGGTGGGGCTTGATCTCTTCTGCCAGGCAACCAGCAACAGAACAAGGGGACACAGTCTCAAGTTGTGCCGGGGAAAGTATAGGCTGGATGTTAGGAGGAAGTTCTTTCCAGAGAGAGTGATTTGCCATTGGAATGCATTGCCCAGGAAGGTGGTGGAGTCACCGTGCCTGGAGGTGTTGAAGAAAAGCCTGGATAAGGCACTTAGTGTCATGGCATAGCTGATTGGCTAGGGCTGGGTGCTAGGTTGGACTGGATGATTTTGGAGGTCTCTTTCAACCTGGTTGATTCTATGAATGGAGATAATATTTCATTGCTGTTAGGCCACCTTTATTGTCACTTGATGGGATAAGTAGAAATATATAGGGTACTACTCTGATGCTTAGAGATGGAGGGGCAAGGAAACTAGGAAAGATCACTCCTCATTCCGTAGCATGGCCATGTAGCTTTGGCTCACAGTGTGGGCCTAATTAAGAAATTAGACTTGTATCCTTTTCTAGATAGCAGCTGACTGAAAAAGCAGTGTAGTTATACCAATTATGCCTATACTCATAATATGGTAAAAAATATCATCTCAAAAGTCAGCCACCCATGAAGATAAATGTCTCATATAATTACACCTCCTGAAGTGTATGTTTCGACATTTCTACTTTAAAAATGTTATTGGAGATTCTTCTTTAGTTTACATACTAGAAGTCTATGGTTTTGAAACAGTAGCTCCTCATATTCTTCCCTCAGCACTAAACATTTCTAATTTAATTATTTACAGTATTTTCATTATTAGTGGCAGTCAGATATGTATTTAGTAACATCAAGTTTATTTTATTAAAAAAAAAAAATCTATGGCCAAAATAGTGTTGGCAGAAATCCTTTATGAGATATCCATTTAATTTTAATTTATATTTAGACAATCAACAGAATCCCAGAACAAAATCACAGAATTCTGTGGTCAGATATGCTCAAATTGGAACCCCTTTGTCTTTAATTCATAACTGCAGTCTGCAATGTGCACAGATTTAACATGTACCAACTTTTTTTTTTTTTTTTTTTTTTTTGGTATCATAATTTGTAGAATATTTTTTAAATTATTATTTCAAAATTTACATTATGGTGGCTTGGGTTTTTTTATTAAATTCAGAGTGAAACAAACATTGAGAATAATGCAACAATAATCATGGAATTATAGAATCAACCAGGTTGGAAGAGACCTCCAAGATCATCCAGTCCAACCTAGCACCCAGCCCTAGCCAAGAAACTACACCATGGCACTAAGTGCCTCATCCAGGCTTTTCTTGAACACCTCCAGGGATGGTGACTCCACCACCTCCCTGGGCAGCCCATTCCAATGGGAAATCACTCTCTCTGTGAAGAACTTCCTCCTAACATCCAGCCTATACTTTCCCCAGCACAACTCGAGACTGTGTCCCCTTGTTCTATTGCTGGTTGCCTGGGAGAAGAGGCCAACCCCCACCTGGCTACAGCCTCCCTTCAGGTAGTTGTAGACAGCAATGAGGTCTCCCCTGAGCCTTCTCTTCTCATTAGGAAATAATGCTGTTCATGAAATAAGTGTGTCTGTGCAAAATCTGATGTACTACCTTGTATACTTCTTACATTTATGCATGTGTTTATATATATGCACACATATAAATGTTTATCTAGATAATAAAAACACACATATATACACATATATGCATATAAGTCTATAGAAAATACTCTTAGTACTATCTATATTTCAATATATATATTTCATAGAGAGAGTGGGAGAAGATCGTACTGAGCCTTATTTAAGAATTATATGACAATCTTAGTCTGGAAATATAATTGTGAGATATATTAAGTAGAGAAGCAGTAGCAGAAAAACAAAGGCAACCTATCTCAAGTGACAGAAAGTAAGCTATTTGTCTAATGCAATAATGGTGACTGAAGGAATTCCTGCCTGTCTAAATGGCACTCAGTTATGTTTTGGTATAACAATGCCTGATATACGCAGGCGGCCTACAAATAGGATTCAGAGCCTTATTCCTGAAGAGGCTTGAAAACACACTGAGACATAGGTCCGTAAGTCCAACGTTGTTTAGATTGGCAGAATTCCTAGAATATCCACCACATTATGTGTGAGTTTATTTATCACCTTTGTAGCCACAGCAGAGTAAAACTGAAAGTCAAGAAAGCAAAATGGCTTGTCAGTGATTTAAAAATACACTCAGCATGGTGATACCACACTATTCAAGAGACCAATAGTTTTCCAGGTTCTCTGAATTCTACCTTCAGCACCTGGCAAGTTTGCTTGATGATTTTCAAGCTACCCTATTATACTGCATCGCTTTTATTCAGGCTGTGCTTTGTTATTTTCTCCTTCTCTCATAGAAACAAAGTCAGATAGATGCTTAGGGCTCACTTCTACAGGCACTGAACATTGCAAAGGCACTAAGTGTCATCTGAGATGCCCTAGAATACTCCTGCCCAACCTCAGCTGCCACTTCAGAAAGACACAGGTCTCCCATAGGTGCAGCATCGTATCTGACAGCCGTATGTGGATGCCTTAGGGTGTGTCAAGCAATACTTGATGCCAATACACAGCAAACTGAACCAAACCCTCCGAGAAAAAGGCTGCAATAACAAGTCCTGCCAATGCTGGGCAGGTACCTCAGGCACCCAGATCCAAAAGGTTGCACCTAGAGAGGTGGGGCAGAAACGGCTGCCTTCTGCAGATGCTACACTGCCAAGGTTCTTATCACAGGGCATTGAGGTAGTAGGTGGGAAGTAGGTGAAGGCAGGCTGCTCTCATCTACCATCACTATGTTGAGCCCACAGACAGCTGCTGTGGGCCTTGTGTTGCAGTAGCCTTTTCTAAATGTCTTTGCAGTCAATCCACTGCTCAAGGGAACAATTTTCCTTTTCCCCTTATAGCCTACTGTGTGGACACTTATCACCGAGGCAATTCAAACTGACTCCTGGGTCCTGTTTGAAAACAATGAACTGCCTAACATACGGGGTTGTTTGCACTTGTACCAACATCTAATTTTAAGATGAAAGGAGGTAGAGATTTCAGAGCAGGCTGAACTCTTATTTCAGGGCAATCTCAAACTGAGCAGGCAGGGTTCAAACTCCGTGTTTTATATGATCTTATTTACAATTAACTGTAATAATTGAGAAGAGACAATTGTCCTGGAACTGGCTATGTGGGAACACCTGATCTTGCAAGCACAGAAGCTGAAGAAACCTCTAGAGACATACATAGTTTTCACACGTCCCAGATTAGTGACTGAAGCCAGGCCCTTTTGCTTGTGATAGATTAATCAAACCCTCTCTCAGTCTCTAATTAGACGACAATCAGGTTCTCAGGGTAAAAAATTCACCTTCCCTTCTATTTTATGTGTCTTTCACTTCTGGCTTAGCCATTTCTTTTTTTTTCCCTCTTTCTTGTATGATTCATTTACTTTGTGACAGTTTCTTCTCCTTTAAATGAGCTGCATATTTTCACCCAGCATTTCTAACTTCCATCAGTTTTCTACTGAAGACACAACCTTTTCTTCTTATTATAACAGCACAGCTTGCAAAGTGATAGCTAGGAGTCAGGTTGTGTCAGCATTCCGATTACAACCCCCTATTTTCAGGGAGTCATTTTTGTGGCCACAGAAATATAGTCAGGACTTATTGCTGTTATCTAGGTCTCCTTCAAAGAGTAAATTTCCATTTTTTCCTGCCCAGATTTAACAAACAAATAAACAATGATGACAAACAAAACCCAAAACAAAGCAAGCAAACAAAAAAGCCAACACTCCCCCCCACATGCAACCTACTTTTAAACTCCAGGAATACAAACAAACCCCCTCACAGGGGAGAATGTAACAGGCCTATGTTTTATATATATGTTTGGCTTGCCAAGCCCTTTTCTGCCTCACTAAGTGCTAATATTTGTAGGTGTTGATTTGTTGGAGTGTAGGATAACCCTGCAGAGGGACCTTGACAGGCTGGATAGGTGGGCAGAGGTCAGTGGGATGAAATTTAACAAGGCCAAGTGCAGGGTTCTGCACTTTGGCCACAACAACCCCAAGCAATGCTACAGGCTGAGGACAGAGTGTCTGGAGAGCAGCCAGGAACAAAGGGACCTGGGGGTACTGGTAGATAGTAGCTGAAGATGAGCCAGCAGTGTGTCCAGGTGGCCAGGAGAGCCAATGGCATCCTGGCCTGGATCAGCAACAATGTGGCCAGTAGGACGAAGGAGATCATTCTTCTCCTGTACTCAACACTGGTCAGGCCACACCTTGAGTGCTGTGTCCAGTTCTGGGCCCCTCAATTCAAGAGAGATTTTGAGATACTGGAACATGTCCAGAGAAGGGCAAGAAAGCTGCTGAGAGGCCTGGAACACAGCCCTGTGAGGAGAGGATGAGGGAGCTGGGGGTGTTTAGCCTGGAGAAGAGGAGGCTCAGGGCTGACCTCATTGCTGGCTACAACTACATGAAGGGAGGCTGTAGCCAGGTGGGGGTTGGTCTCCTCTCCCAGACAACCAGCAACAGAACAAGGGGACACAGTCTCAAGTCGTGCCAGGGGAGATATAGGCTGGATGTTAGGAGGAAGTTCTTGCCAGAGAGAGTGATTTGCCATTGGAATGGGCTGCCCAGGGAGGTGGTGGAGTTGCCATCCCTTAAGGTGTTGAAGCAAAGACTGAATGACACGCTTAGTGCCATGGCATAGCTGATTGGCTAGGGCTGGGTGCTAGGTTGGACTGGATGATCTTGGAGGTCTCTTCCAACCTGGTTGATTTTATGATTCTATGAATATTAGAGACTTTATCCTCCCTCGTAATAATCATGCAGCTATTCAAGAATACTGCGTAACACGCTCTGTGAATGATTGTGCAAGGAACCTCTGTGATCAACTTGTGCCACAGAAGAACTTAAGCACTTGAATGGTTTTCCAAACTTTCTAGGGATCTCCATTTATCTTCTCCTTCTAGTTCGCCAATGTCAGCTAAAGATAAAAGGATCCTTAAAGTCAGTTTCCTGGACTTTAAATTTAATGTTGGCGTCAAGAATTTTTGGACGGTTGCTTTTAGGTTGGTTTGTTTTTTTGGGGTTTCTTTTTTGTTGTTGTTGTTTTCTCTGTTGATTGTTGATGGTTTGCATCTGACTTGATATTATTACCTGAATTAAAGAAAAATATTTTTCTTTGTTTTTAATATTTTTTTTTTTTCCATAAAGCCTCAAGGGGTCTGTCTCCCACATTAACAGATTTTTAGAAATATCAGCACTCTTCATTCAGGAGGGAAGAAGCTGAAGTTATTCTCAGAACTGTTTTTCCTGCTTCAGAACTAGTAATAATTGCATTGTGCAAATTTACTGAATGAACTTTGATTTCACGCATGTGACAAATAACTTCTACCTACTTCCACATTCTATTACAGATGAGAAAACACTATGATAAGTAAGTGCCTCTCATTGTATATGTTACTTATTTTGTCCTAATTTATCACTGGAGAACTGAGGCATGTAAGTTTTAATGGCCTTAATTATTGAAGTCTCTCTGTACAGAATCTTTTTGCAGTACCCTGTTTTAGGTCACACAATAAACTCTAGGAGTTTTCTCTGAGTTAACATGTCCTTCAGTGAAAGCCCCTTGTACCACTTCTTCACTCCCTCACACGTGAAGCCTTGATACCTTGCTCATACTGTCTCAGTTGTTTAGAGGTCTGCTTAGGTCAGCTTCACCCTTTAACCAAATTATACTTTATCTATCTCCACCACCACTTTAAATATAAACATTATGTCCTCATCTGTGAGGCTTCACCTAATGATGTTCCTCTCTTCTTTTAACCAGTCTTTTTAGGTTATTTTTGTACTGATGCTTTAACTATACACATTTCCATCGCAAATGAAAATCATCCAGGATTTGGGTTTTTTCCAACTTGGAACTCATAGTCAGTTATTTAACTCTGACATGAGTCTTGCTAGAACTTCCCTGCTAACAGGTAGGCTGAAGTGTTTAGTTGGCTCATCATTACCTTCCATAATTCTCCCCATAAACACAGGAATCTTCCCATAAACTGACTGTGAAAGAACTCTGGTGTGCCACTGCAAATATTTCACTAGGAAGACTGAATTGTTCACT
Source organism: Pogoniulus pusillus (assembly GCF_015220805.1). NCBI lineage: Eukaryota > Metazoa > Chordata > Aves > Piciformes > Lybiidae > Pogoniulus > Pogoniulus pusillus. Next base: position 14,564,904 of record NC_087264.1, on the reverse strand, counting down.
GTATTTTTCTGCTCCACTTAAATATCTCACCAGCTAATAAAATAATTTTCTTGATTCAGCCATCATTTCAACTGTGTGTACTCAAATCCATGTGAGAAGTAGTTGCTTCTGTGCTACCTACAAGCATTAGCTGATAATTGCTTTTGTGAAGATCATCCTACATGAAAACAGATTAATAAACCAATTGTGTTATTAAAACTTATAACTTAACAAGTACAATAATTATCCTGACCGCTATGATTGCATGTGGCACTTATCTAGACCTCTTTATTTGTTTACATAGTTGCTTCTATGAGACAAGGATCTTTTTTTTTCTGGGATGTGGTGAGAATATATCCAGAAGGTTGGAAGCTATATTTTCAAAACCCTAATTACCACAGCTCATCTTGATAATAAAAGGGAAATTGTCCTTAACTAAGTTCTTATTTTCAAAAGGCCAGTAGTTTTTTTGTTGGTTTCTGTTGTTTGGCTTTTTCGTTTGAACATCAGAATAAGCTTCTTTTTGCCTTTATATCTAGTACTTTAGAAGTCTCTTTTTAAATGAATCAATAAAAATTAATTTATACCATTCAGTTTGTAATTTTCCAGTTAAGCTTAGGTTTTAAATATCTTAAACATAATATAGTTTGTAGTTTTCAGCTTAATACCTAAATAAATTCAGAATTATTGGCTGTCATTCTTTACAATATTGTTCCAGTGCCTTTATCAATTGTTTTTTTGTTTGTGGATAAGACTATTTCAAACCAATATTTAAAGTCTGCTATCAGACCTACTTTTTGAGATTGTTCAGCTACAGAGTGATGGAAAGTAGGAAACAAAGCTGAGTGACAGGAAGATAGATTCACTAATGCAAATTTAGGCCACTTCAGGTCCCAGACATTTCCCACAGAATCCAGTGTGTTGCTACAGATTTACTGCAGAATGTGTGAGAGCAGATTTAAGAGGTGATGCTCGAAAGTTGAATTATTTGGGGAAATTATGATGTATTTTTGATCATGGTATAAAATCTGAGACTGCTGAGCAAATAAGCACATAGCTGAAATTGTAGAAGGCTTAGTTCTTCTCTGACTAGAGGATATTGGAGAAATATGTGGCAGAAAGAAAAGGATGGCCACTGAGAAGCTGCGCATTGAGATGACCCACGGTAGAGTGGTCAAAGAAACCTTTTACATATGGATGATTAATTGAAGAATGGATGAGCAGTTTCTGGCCTCCTGAGGTGACATAGTTCATGTTCCTCTGCTGTTATATTTGCATAAAATCATCTTTGACCCAAAATTATCTAAAGGCATAATTTGACTTCATATTCCCACATTCCCAAGTGTAGTCTTCAGGGTATTTGCCATAGGTTATCCTCATATTATATGCCTTTGCTTCTGAAATTGCTTTTTAGTCATTTTTTTTACTCCTTAGCAGCTTTGCACATCTCTAACACCTTTCCTCCAAAGGTCTCAAAGTTCATTATAGCCATCAATAAAATAAAGGTGAGATTTTCAAGGGCATGAAGGGCACTTATAATGACTCCTCCACCCAGTTTCTTGTGAGATCTTTCACTTTTATATCTTTGAATGTTTCTTTTTAACACATCTCACAAGGATGTGAAGAGGTTAAGTGTTGTTATTCCCATTTTACAGAAGTGAAACTGATGCACAATTGTAGATAACAATCTAGGTGAGGTTCGCGGTTGCCCTTTCCTGGAATGGTACCTAAAGGATTTAAGTTTTGGATCACTATCTTAATTATTAGAGTACTGTTCCAGGCAAACCTTTCCATTTCATTCTGTTACCTCAATTCAGATTGTGTCCATGACCTGAAAAGAAAGGACCCTTGTTTAAAATTGTTCTGGTGTCTTCGAGTCCATTCTAGGCTCATAGATCGATTTTAAAAGAAAACTCCATGGAATATACCCCCAGAGCCTGGGGCAAAGATTTTTTTTCAGCTGTTCTGGTCCACTGGGTTCATATGTATTCAGGGCTTCAAGCATTTTATGTAGCAAGTTGATTAAATATATATTTAGAATTTTTTAATATGCATATTAATTACCCAATAGACAAGAATGACTCTTTAGGAGCAATTTCTCCCTATTGTGTAAAACGTTATAAAAATTCCTGTGAAAAATAGTGACTACATGCTTAAGTGCTTCTCTTCTCCCTTGGCTGGCCCCCTCCCCTGATCACTAAAATATAAAAAACAAGTTGAATCATATCCTGGATTAATCACAGAATGAATTTCCATTATTGGATTACATGGACACAAAATCTCATCTGAAATTGGAAGTCTTTCCCCTAGATTACAAACCAGCACACACCCCCAGGCAAAGATTGCTACAAGATCAGGACCCTTAAAAACCAGCAGACAACAAATCCACCATTGTTGTTGTTGTTGTTGTTGTTTTAATATATTTTAAAATAGTGGAATTGTCAGTTATGAGGGATGCCAAGTGGATTTTCCTACATTATATTTCAGTTTGATTATATTTTGTGTTTAATATTAAGTGTGGGAATGAGAGGAAATTTGGAGCAATAGAACTGCACTAGAGGTACTGATAAGACCATAGGTATATGCACATGAGAATAATCAGGCAGAGTGGTGAGGAGGTGTGTATGAGATCTAGGGAGCTGTTGAAGAGACTAAGACAGCCTTTGTGCTATCTTCTTTCCCTAGCCCTCTCACTCCTTCCCTAAAGCTCTGAACTCCACTCTGATGTTCCCACATCACTCACCATGTACATGACTGTATGTACAGCTCTTCCTATTCCTCCAGGAATACTGTTTTACTGAATTTTTCCTGACTATACCTCCCAAACACTGAAATCCTCTTTTCTCACACTCCTGGTCACCTTGTAAGTATATGCTTGAAGATACATGCTTATGGTTTTGAGACAGTGTTTTGCAAATTGATATGAGGAAAAAGAAATTGGTTGGGGAAAAGCAGCATTGGATTGTCTAGATACTTGAAGACACAGTTCTGTTCTGTAAAATTACTGAAGACCCAACAATAATCAGTATCATCTCATCCGAGTCTGCCTCTGGTCACTTAAAAGATCCCCAGATGGGGACAATAATGTAGCATCGATATTTCAGGACCATTTTCTCTTAGGTTACAGAAGGCAGATCCAAGCACTTTATATTGTTTTTTGGATCCAGTTTATAATGCAAATTCACCAATTATATTTTTGTATATGAAAAGGAGTTGCTTGGATGAGATCTGAATAACACTGAGACACTTAGTGCTTACTTCTTGAGCTGTGCAGCTCCTCTTGGAAATCCAGTGAAGCATGCTGGGCTTTGGTCTTAAATTGGGCTTCTGCCATTCAAGACTTAAGTCCTGCCTGATGGCTTACACAAGGTTGCAGCAATTCTTCAACTGACTGATCTGCTGGATCCACCCCCCACCCTTTCCTTCCTAAGGGCAGGAATGGACATACCAGCACACCATTCCCTAGTGACTGTTAAGCTTCACTCTGGTAAGTCAAGCATCAAGGAAGATAAATGCTCTGTTAACCTCCTCTGCTGTTATTAAAGAAACACAGCTGAAGTGTGCACTGATGGACCATGAAATCTGAGGAGAGCCACAAGCCACTCAAGGTGAGAAATATGTACTGGGATGTCACACAGTATCTTTGATGTTCCTGTGAAATTATCACACCGTAAACTGACAGACTAAAATATTAGATTTTGACCTTTTAAATCAATCATATCACTTTTTATCTTCAAGATCTTTCATTTGCAACTTGGTCACATATCAGAAAGTTTAACGTCCTTTTTGTGGTAAAAAACAGGTGCAAGCAAACCCTCTGGGAAAGGGTGAGCTATGAAAGCCATTCGTAATCTTGTACTCTTGCTGCACTATCTCACTTTAAATGTGGTGTATATGTGTTAAGTTAAAGCATAAATAATACCACTTGTGCATCTGCCTGAAAAACTCAGATAGGATGCACTGGTTTTCACAGGTATGTTTTTGTTTGAAGTGCAAACTGAAACCTGCATCAAAAGGGTCTGAATCCTCAATAAACCATTTCCAATACAAAAACTTAAGGAAACATGAAATTCAATAAGTTACTAATATAAGGACAGAATAAGAGTAGGCAAGCACCTTACCTTTTATTTGCCTGAACTCCAGTTGTACTCACTTGTTGAAAAATACTGGAAATTCTGATTAACACTTCACTTTTTCTTTGACTAAACTGAAGATTCTTAAGCATCTCCTCCTATGTCCTCAAAGGACAATACTTTAAAAGTGTCTTCAGCATGAAAAAAAACTCAGGTCTGTATTATTAGTATCACTATTTGTACTTTAAATTCACATGTTTCAGAAGAGAAAGGAATTAGTTCATTATACAAATGATACAAAGACTCCAGAATGACTGAAATTAAAGGCTGATGAACATAAATTCCTTTAGGAAACTTAAGTTTCCACCATTATTACACTGTGTTATTAAAAATAGCCAGTTTCTTTTCTCATTAATGCCCAGGAGTAGAAGACAATCAGCAGGTGGCAAAATTCATATGGGAATGATGTTCCTGAATAATCATCAGATGAACCACTGGTGTTCTCCATGACCCTCCCCAGCTTTTTCTCTGCTCTTTGACAAAGCAAGGTTGCAAGTCTTCAATAGCTGTCAGATGGAAATTCTTTGATGAAGAAACCAGGTAGAGCTTAGTGTCCTAGAATTCACTCATTTTATGGTGAGTCAGTGACTCCATTGACAGGAAACACTTATCTCAAAACAAACCCTATATTTATAGTCTGTATCATAATGTTATGATGTGATGTCCAGGTAAGAAAAGGGATGTTATGTGTGTTGTCTGGGTTTTTTGGGTTGGTTGGGTTTTTGGAGGGGTTTTGCTTTGTTTTGCATTTTGGTTTGTTTTTTGGGGGGAGGGATATTTTTTGGTAGTGGGTGAATTGTTTAGGTTTGGTTTGGTTCTTTCCAGGTATCATAGCATTTTAAGCATTCTTTAGCCTCTGAATTACATGTGAAATTAAACTATTTCAAGCTTGGAAGAAAATTTTGACTTTTAAGTGAAATATAAATTTTTTTGTATTAATTTTCCTGTTCATTTGTAATAGAGATTTGAAAGTTATAGTATAATTTAAAAATGGGAGAGAGGAGAGGAGAGGAGAGGAGAGGAGAGGAGAGGAGAGGAGAGGAGAGGAGAGGAGAGGAGAGGAGAGGAGAGGAGAGGAGAGGAGAGGAGAGGAGAGGAGAGGAGAGGAGAGGAGAGGAGAGGAGAGGAGAGGAGAGGAGAGGAGAGGAGAGGAGAGGAGAGGAGAGGAGAGGAGAGGAGAGGAGAGGAGAGGAGAGGAGAGGAGAGGAGAGGAGAGGAGAGGAGAGGAGAGGAGAGGAGAGGAGAGGAGAGGAGAGGAGAGGAGAGGAGAGGAGAGGAGAGGAGAGGAGAGGAGAGGAGAGGAGAGGAGAGGAGAGGAGAGGAGAGGAGAGGAGAGGAGAGGAGAGGAGAGGAGAGGAGAGGAGAGGAGAGGAGAGGAGAGGAGAGGAGAGGAGAGGAGAGGAGAGGAGAGGAGAGGAGAGGAGAGGAGAGGAGAGGAGAGGAGAGGAGAGGAGAGGAGAGGAGAGGAGAGGAGAGGAGAGGAGAGGAGAGGAGAGGAGAGGAGAGGAGAGGAGAGGAGAGGAGAGGAGAGGAGAGGAGAGGAGAGGAGAGGAGAGGAGAGGAGAGGAGAGGAGAGGAGAGGAGAGGAGAGGAGAGGAGAGGAGAGGAGAGGAGAGGAGAGGAGAGGAGAGGAGAGGAGAGGAGAGGAGAGGAGAGGAGAGGGGCTGGAAGGAGGAACCAGAAAACTACAGTCCTGTCAGCCTGACCTCAGTGCCAGGCAAGGCTGTGGAACAGGTCATCTTGAGTGCCATTGCAAAGCACCTGCAGGATGGCCAAGGGATCAGGCCCAGCCAGCCTGACCAACCTGATCTCCTTTTTATGATCAGGTCATCTGCCTGGTGAATGTGGGGCAGGCTATGGATGTAATCTACCTGGACTACAGCAAAACCTTTAACACTGTCTGCCACAAGCTCCTGGCAAAGTTGGCAGCTCATGGCTTGGACAGATTAACTCTGATATGGGTCAAGAACTGGCTGGAAGTACGGGCCCAGAGAGTGGTGGTGAATGGTGCCACATCCAGTTGGCAGCCAGTCACTAGTAGTGTGCCCCAGGGATCAGCAGTGGGCACAGTTCTGTTCAATATCTTTATTGATGTTCTGGATGAGGGGATTGAGTCCAGCATCAGTAAGTTTGCAGATGACACCAAGCTAGGAGCAGTTGTTCACCTGCTGGAAGGTAGGAGAACCCTGCAAAGGGACCTGGAGAGGCTGGATGGGTGGGCAGAGGCCAATGGGATGAGATTTAACAAGGCCAAGTGCAGGGTTCTGCACTTTGGCCACAACAATCCCAAGCAGCGCTACAGGCTGGGGACTGAGTGACTGGAGAGCAGCCAGGAACAAAGAGACCTGGGGGTACTGATAGAGAGTAAGCTGAAGATGAGCCAGCAGTGTGCTCAGGTAACCAAGAGAGCCAATGGCATCCTGGCCTGTATCATGAACAGTGTGGCCAGGAGGACAAGGGAGGTTCTTCTTCCCCTGTACTCAACACTGGTCAGGCCACACCTGTGGCCTATGGCTTGTGTCCAGTTCTGGGCTCCACAATTCAAGAGAGAAGTTGAGATACTGGAACGTGTCCAGAGAAGGGTGACAAAGCTGGTGAGGAGCCTGGAACACAAACCCTATGAGGAGAGGCTGAGGGAGCTGGGCCTGTTTAGCCTGGAGAAGAGAAGGCTCAGGGCTGACGTTATCGCTGTCTACAACTACCTGAAGGGAGACCATAGCCAGGTGGGGGTTGGTCTCGTCTCCCAGGCAGCCAGCAATAGAACAAGGGGACACAGTCTCAGGTTGTGCTGGAGGAAGTATAGGCTGGATGTTAGGAGGAAGTTCTTGCCAGAGAGAGTGATTTGCCATTGGAATGGGCTGCCCAGGGAGGTGGTGGAGTCACCAGCCTTTGAGGTATCCAAGAAAAGCCTGGATGAGGCACTTAGTGTCTTGGTCTTGTTGACTGGCTAGGGCTGGGTGCTAGGTTGGACTGGATGATCTTGGAGGTCTTTTGCGGTCACGGGAAGCCATCAGAGGCAGGAGGATTGGGGTACTGATGAGAGGACTCGATATGAGCTAGCTGCAAGCAGTATGCTTTATTGAGGCAATACAGCAGCTTATATGCTACTTGGAAGAGGAGTGCACAACTAGCTTAGTTTGAGATTGGTACATGTGGAAAGTACAGGTTGGCTGAAGGTTATGTGTGTGGTATGGATAGGTCAATTTATATCAAAACAACCTGTATAGTCCATCCCCCACAGCTGGCAGGCTCTGCCATGCAGCTGTGTGTGGGGGATGCCACCCACCACCTGGTATCCTGAGTCTGAGATGGAGTCAAGGACACTTCGCAGCATGGGTTTGCTTATTGCTTACCAGCTCATGTCCTGTTAGCAAGAAAATTCTCCCACAGTCTCTTCCAACCTGGTTGATTCTATGATACTATTTACAAGGTCTTTTAATGACAACATGAGGAGTAATAGGTTTAAACTGGAAGAGGGGAGATTTAAACTAGATGTTAGGAAGAAGTTCTTTAGAGTGAAGGTGGTGAAACACTGGCACAGGTTGCCCAGGGAAGTTGTGGATTCTCCCCACTTGGAGCTGCTCAAGGCTAGGTTAGATGAGGCCTTGAGTGACCTGTTCTAGTGGGAGGTGTCCCTGCCTATGACAGGGACTTGGAACTGGATGATCTTTGAGGTGCTTTCCAACCTAAACCTTTCTATGATTCTACGAAGTACTTTGCCGTGATGAGGGTGTTGGTAGGCAAAGTGTTAGCTTGGCTCATTCAAAATGCAGAAAACCAAGTCAGATCAGCACAACAAAACCAGAAGTCATAGAAGGAGGACCTGAGGGACCAAATTAGACACAGGAAAGAAACAACCAGCCAGGAAGGAAACTAACCAGAATGCAGGAAGATGAAACAGGGAGATGAAAGAGGAAAGGATGATTGCAGCCCCCAGATACTTTAAGCCATTTAAAGAAAATGACAGAGAGATGACCAAAATGTTTGTTTCACTTGCATCTTTAGGCCACACAGAACCTTAGGGTAGCCTTGTTAATTTATAAGGTCAGGACATACATGCCTAATGGAATAGCTCTCCCTCAAGGCAAGTAAAGTGGTCTATTCAACTATTAAATAAGAAGTCAAAGCTACTAGATGCTTTTGAAAACTGTGGCCAGTCAAGTCATTACTGCGTCCTAGCAATCTTGACATTGAGCCAAGACCCATGGGAAAGTTGACTGCTATGTTGTCCCCATGTGTGAAGCATACACAGACTTAGTAGTCTGACTCAGAAGAGGATGAGCATTGTCAAAAGTGAGGAGCTCTGGATCTTCTTTTCATAAGCACAAATCCTAGTGTGAAATGAATACGGCCCAGCTGCATTGGCCATGAGAAAATTTATGCAGAGCTTGCTGTTAAAAAATAACATCAAGAAAAATAAAACTTTGAGGAGAAAAAAAATCAGCCTTCATTATCAATTTCTTTCCAATGACTGAAAACAAAACACATTTTTTTCTTCCAACCCACAGGTATTGCATGGTTGGAAATAAAAACTTCGGTGGTGGATAGTATTGTATTGCCCACCTGATATGACCTCAGGGACAGGGACTGCAAGTATGAGACCTTTCTACTTTGAGTTTGCTTTTTCATCTTGAGAACAGGATCTTAGGTGCTGCAGTCATAGATCCTGGGAAATAAAGCTAGTGATGAGAAAACCTGAAAGCCCATCTGTTACATACAGATGTCACATATTGTACAGAGATGAGAGGCTTTGCAGGGTGTACATTTTTCCTTTAAACTAGCGGGAGGAGTTTCTTATAATTGAGAACAGATGGGAAGAAAAGGGGAAAAACACCCAAATCATCCTCCTTACTGTCGTTTTTCAAGAAACATTGTTTGTAGTTTACATGTTACTCCTCTACCTGGGTCTTTGCCTGGCAGTGTGTTGTCCACTGTTTAATAACATCAGACTTTTACAGGAACTCTTTATTTTATAAGAATGGGAGAAACTAAAAATAGCTGTGTAAGGTGTGTTAGTATGGCTGCACAGGAAGTGAGCTCTAATACAAAGTAGGAAGTGACTGATGGACCCGAAGCAGACAAATCTTACCAACTGTTCATGTATTTCTTTAAGCTAAACTATATGAGCTAACCTTAGCCACTCGATAGTGGGCTTAGCTTGGTGCAGAGCTTGGTGAGAATGGAATCAAGCTCAGGAAAGAATATCTTGGGTCTTTAATCTGTGCTCTGGTGGACTTAGAATCATAGAGTCATAGAATCAATCAGGTTGGAAGAGATCTCCAAGATCATCCAGTCCAACCTAGCACCCAGCCCTAGCCAGTCAACAAGACCAAGACACTAAGTGCCTCATCCAGGCTTTTCTTGGATACCTCAAAGGCTGGTGACTCCACCACCTCCCTGGGCAGCCCATTCCAATGGCAAATCACTCTCTCTGGCAAGAACTTTCTCCTAACATCCAGCCTATACTTCCCCCAGCACAACCTGAGACTGTGTCCCCTTGTTCTATTGCTGGCTGCCTTGGAGAAGAGACCAACCCCCACCTGGCTATGGTCTCCCTTCAGGTAGTTGTAGACAGCAATGAGGTCAGCCCTGAGCCTCCTCTTCTCCAGGCTAAACAGGCCCAGCTCCCTCAGCCTCTCCTCATAGGATTTGTGTTCCAGGCCCCTCACCAGCTTTGTCACCCTTCTCTGGACATGTTCCAGCACCTCAACATCTCTCTTGAATTGAGGAGCCCAGAACTGGACACAGTACTCAAGGTGTGGCCTGACCAGTGTTGAGTAGAGGGGAAGAATAACCTCCCTTGTCGTCCTGGCCACACTATTCCTGATCCAGGCCAGGATGCCATTGGCTCTCTTGTCCACCTAGGCCTATTGCAAAATGACAAAAGCCACAATCTCATTTAGTAACACTAAGCAAATAATTGTTATTGCACTGGTGTCTGGCATCTCAGAGACAGAAAAGAAACTTGTGACTGTAATCTTAGATATCACTACAGTTTAAACATTTTGATTTCAGGAAAACTACCACAACTTATCTTGTGCTAAATAGGCCTCTCATTTTGGAGTTCTGGCATAGATATCCATATTAAGAGCAAAGTATGTTGAGCTGTTTGATGCAAAATAGCCAAAGCAAATCTAGACTTTCCACATAAAATCCACATGTGGAAAATGTGCAGTTAAATAGCTTACCAATAGATCAGCTGGGTGTCTGTGCTCTTGTACACACACACACACAAGCTCTAGGGTCATGACCATATTGTGCATTTAGTTGATGGAAGGTGAGACATGAGACTGACCTATTCTTATCTCCTTTGCCATTAATGCTACCTTCTCTAGCCACACTGAGGGCCAAGACACTTGTGGGCACTCATGTTTTGACACATCCTGGTGTGCATTGGCAAACACAGAAAGCACTCCACTGCAGTCATACCGCAAGGAGCCGTGCTAGACTTGCTGCTGGATGTTTCCCTTCACACTACTTACATCAGCTGAAAATAATCATATTTAATCCAAACAGGAAATGGTTTGCTCACACCACCACAGCAAGCATGCGGGGCAGGGCGTTCCTGTTAGAACGGAGCTCAACAACAAGGTTCAAAATACAGATAGAGGAAAAGATACGGTGCATCACCACAGGTGCAAACATATGTGTCAAAAGAAAGCAAAAGATGAGGCTACTTAATGAGAAAATCTGTCACTTGTGCAAATGTGGCTGTGCTCAGTACATGGTCTTTTTGTTCATCCGTTTTAAATGGATACGTAGCTTCCCAGTTTGTGTCCTCTGCTTCTGCGCTAGTGGCCATTATACAGTATGGATTTGGAAGCAAAAATTATGGTGTAAGGTCTGCAAGTGACCATTTGAAAGGCAATCAAGACCTGATTAATAACAAATGATCCTTAAAACAGTGTATCTGGGAGTGGAGATGGATCCAGAAATTTCCAACACTTATTTGAGTTTCCAGTATACACTTCAAGAGTCACCAGCTGCAGCCATTTTGCAGGATACCTACCACACAGTCTATTAAAGCTACTTCATACAGACATGTCCCTGTCATGGCACAGGTTGACTAGGAAGATTAAGGCCTTAGCTCTCAGTATATTCCTGTTTCAGTGCAGTTAGATACCCTATTTTTCGAGAGTTGTATCCATACAACAATGTAAACATTCTCATAATGGGAAGAATAAAGAAAAACTTTTTTTTTTGAGAAACTAGGACACTGAAGTACCTGTGCAGGTACATGTCTATTGAAATTGCCAGGGTGAGCTTCAAGATCTTTAGCTACTTTTATACTTTGTAAATCCTACTGAATACCTCCCATGTCTTTTAACACCAAAGAACCTTTCAAAATCTCACTCTAAGCTACTTCAGAATTTAGGAGATCACAACCCCCCCGAATGTACAAAGTCCCAAGCTCTTAGGTACTCATGAAATTGTACTGCCTCTCAAAACTGCAGTTGTTCTGATAATCTAAAGGACAAACATCTTTGCTTTACACTAGGAACAATCAAAATAGTTAACATCTGTGAGGGAGAAACTATTCTTCCTACAAATAAAGAACTGACTTGAGGCTTGTCATGCTGTCTGACCACATTCATTGTAAGCTATATTCCTGGAAGAAAGTGAGTTTCAACTGCACGATTACTGTGGAGAGCACAAATGCAATAATTCACTGCATCATCAAAACACCTCAGCAAGTTTTAAAGACAAACAAGACACCCTAGTTTTATACACTAATTTAAGGATTCTTGCTTTTATCATCCTAATTATTTCCCTATTAAACAAGCTAAAACTTCTTTTAGTTCTGTAGGAAATGGTAGTGTACATATTCCATCCATTTCAAATCTGTTTTGTCCATTTTTATTGTAGCTTCTGAGTCCTCTTTTTCTTGGGAATGATTGATAACAATGGTCTAGAGTTAAATTTTAATAGTAAATGAATATGTACTTCCCCTTCCAGATCTAATCAAACAGGATTAGAGGAAACCTTTCCTTGGATGCCAATTCTGACATTTGATGTTTCATTTCTTTTTTTTCCCTCTAAGATTTTGCCTTGACAAAGACCTTTAAAAGAGTTCCTTCCCTAACCAGGATGAATTTGTAGATTTGTCTGTATTTGAGAAAGACTAAAGAAAAAAATCTGATAGTATACTGAATAAAACTCAAATTAGGCAAAACCCAAGCAACTGCTTGAATTTGTTTTTTCCAGTATTCACACAAAATAATTTTTATTTCAGTTTTACAGATTGGTCTTTGGAAGCAATAATTTTGTTTGTTTCTTGTTTTGGTGTTTTGGGGAAGGAGGGGAGCTTGCCTTTTTTTTAAACTTGTCTGCACTTCAAAATAATTGTAGTTCTTGGAATTTCCATTCATTCTCAAAACTTTAACCATCCTCTAATAATTCACCCTCTTCTATAACCCAGATAAAGTCCCCTCCGAAATCATTGAATCCTTGGATGAGTAACAGTGACCATGGACCAAACTGTCAAAAGCAGTTTATATACATGCATTTGTATTTTCTTTTATAGGCTTCCTCATTGAATAGTTTAATATAATTTAATTCCTGATTTGTTTAATTATTGCTCATCTGGGGTTTGATTTTAAGGAGAAATTTAATACTACTTTATTCAAGTTAAATGATGTAATATTGATATCTGGAAGGAAATGTTGATGTAAGTATATTTATTAAATGCCAGTGGGGACTAGTTATGACTATTATAAGTGAATGTTTTGGCAATGTGAACAAAGACTTTACTTAATTATAGTTTTAAAGGTAGAAATAGCATTTTCCCCCTTTTTTTTGGGGGGGGGTTAACTTTCTTTTTTTCCCTTTTATGTTTTTTTCACTTTAGTATTTCTTGGCAGCTATAGGCTTAAAACTTTTTTTTGTTTGTTTTAAATGGAATTTTACACATAAAAATGTGATAACATTGAAGAGGTTTAAAATAATACTTATTTTTAAGTTTCTAAAAATGAATACCATATTTCAGTCTGCATTGCCATTAAAATCACACTTTCAGAACGTTTCTAAATTTCAGAAAACTTCCATCAGTTGACATTAAAAATTCAACTTAAATTTTGATATTTTTTATTCTATGCCATTCTATTGGATTTATAAACATGTACAAATTATATATATTTTAAATAGAACTTAAATGACCATCTTTTCTTTTTTTTTTTTTTTTTTTGTCCAATACTTTGAAATTCCTTGCTGTTCTGTTTCCATCTCAGAAGGAATGATCTTTTGAAATGCATCCAAAACCATAAGGTCCTTGTTTGAGAAACCCAGAACTAAGACATTTGGACAAAAGTTAGCTGAAGCATCAAACTCTTTCAAGTCAGAAGAGTTTCTGTAGTTACAGAATTTGACTTTTTTGTTGTTTCTGTTGTGTTTTGTTTGTTTTATTTTGTTTTGTTTTAAAATTAGTGAATAACATTTTACAGGTTTTGCTGTGGTCTATTCACCCAGGAAATATCTATGTTAGAATATTCTTTTCCTTGTACACACTCAGACTTTCTCAGAGCTGATTTTTGTTTAAATGTAGAAAAACAAATGTAATGCAGTTTAGAACCCAGAAAGACATTGAACAGAACAAGACTGAACATTTTGTAATGCAATAAGCAGAGACACTAAAATGCTATATTGGTAGTACAAGCTCTAGACACAGTCAAAACAGTTGCTTTTACACTTCCCATACTGTAATAGCTAGAGGTTGGCTCTACAAAAGCAGTGTTGCCCCATTCCTACAACTTTGCTCAGAGGCTAAGGATGAAGACCAAGGCACAGACAGAGCAGAGATTCATGTGAGGATGTGCAAATAAATGGACTGCAAGGGGCAGAAGAATGTTGGAAAGAATGTATGCAGAGCAGCAGAGATACATTGCTGTAAGGTGTGAAGATGGAAAGGGAAAAGAAATGGAGCAGGATTTTCTCCTCTGAGAGAGAAGAAGGCTGCTAGGAGAGGTGAACCTGAAGGAGGTGAGGAAGAGAGATGATAGACACTTGCTGACACAGACACACCTTCAAAATGTCAATAGTTCTCTAAAATCTGTTGACTAGTTTTAACCCTTGCTAAAACTTTACTCAGGTACCACAACAGAATTAATTTTGCAATCTGAACGGATAGAAAAGATGGTCTTTTATTTTAGACTTTGGTATGCTAGAATCTAATTTAGTGTGCCAGACCCTAATTTAGCCTGCATTGTGAACAGTTTGGGAATGCTTTGTTGCAGTTTAATACCTCCTTTCTCAGCCTGCTTTGGAGTGCTCACAGAAGCAAAACGTTACCTAATGAACAAGAAAGTATTCAGGAAGAAAAATCACCAACAGGTATTTTGAGAATGAACAATCTGAAGTCCTCTAGCAGATTTGTTTGATTTTCCAGGTGGGAACACAGTTTCACCTCAATTGCCTATATTCCCTTCTAGCTTCCCAAGAAGTCACCCATAGATTTTAAGACATAAACATTCATATAGCAAGATGGAAATTTCTCTGATGCAATGCTAGATAAAAGAGTAGTTTCAGAATCCTATTAAATAACATTGCATTCACTGATGGACAAGACAAGGAAGTATCAAACAAGACAATGAACTCGTTAAAGAAGTCCACATGGATTGAGATGAGATTGATTAAGTTAAAAAATTAACAACAACAACAAAAAAAGAGGATAGTAATTTGAGATTCCTGTTTTCCATCTGCTCAAACCAGAAGGATAAAAAGAATAAAGTAGTCATTATGTGAACTAAACAGCCAAGCAAAGGCTCAGCTTACTCATATTAAAGCATCTGTGATTAAAAAAAAAAAAGGAAAAGAAAGAAAAAAATATTTCTTAGTAAATTGCATCATAATTACTTTCACTTCTGTATGGTTTTCTTTCATTTTATTCATAGAAACTTTATTTGTATTGTTTTATTCATATAGATAACTGGCAAGTAAAATTCTGACATATCAATTTAAAAAAAAAAAGATTTTTTTTCCTTGTATTAATATTAATACCCAGAACTTTTCACTTAGCTTATCAAAAGCTCACACTCAAAAGCTAAAAGAGTAGTGGGGTTATTTTCGATCAGAGACCTTAGCTATTTCCATTATGCCTAGTGGAAAACAGAAATATTTGGGGTTTAGGTTTGTAGAGCATCCATAGTTTTGAGAGGGAGCATAATTTCATGAGTACATAAGAGCTTGGGAACTTGTTCATTCTATCTCCTAAATTCTAAAGTAGTTTAGAGAGGGTTTTTTAGGGAAGTCGAAGTTGGTTTTTTTTGAGGGTTTGTTTTGTTCTAATGGAGCACAAATGAATTGAAAATCAAGGGGACCTGGAGATTAGGAATATAGAAGTTGCTTGAAGAAGTGGCCTGGCTGAGTTTTTTACATTAAGTCTGAACAATGAAAACAGGAAGTGTCTATTCTAGTAAAAACTACATGATACTGAAGTTAAAACTAAAACTCCCTCTTGTTTGCACAACTTCTCTTCCTGAATCTAGCTGGGGTAAATAGTGTTCTATCACCAGTTTGGCTAACATGACTTAAAACAAGAAGAGATGTGAAAGAATGCGATTTTTGGCAGTCCTTAATAGTTTTGCACAGCTTAGCTCTGTCAGCTGAAGAAAATATTCCAGTAAAACAAGATTAGTGAAAAGAAATTAGCACTTTGAGTTAGGCACAAATAAATTAGAACAAATATACAGCAAATCTGCTTTCTGGATGTACAGGTTTGGTATTCACAGTTTTGAAACTAGCCATAGCAATTTTAAAATCCAACATACAATCTTCTCACTGTATCTATAGACTGAACTGATCTGTGAGAAAGAAAACCCAGCCCAAGCAACACAAAACTTCTCCAGCAGCCTGTGGTCAAGGAGAAAATGTTTGATTTCCCTCTCATAGCTGGCTGTTAGCAGATATGGGTCTGATAGTAATTATGAGATTTATCAAAAAGCAGATTGAGAGTCTAACAGTCATTATTTTCATTTCATGTCCAGCTGGAAGCCTCTGGAATACATATTGTTAATCTTTTTTCCTATTATCTCTCTCAACTCCATCCTCAAATTATTCAGACCCTATGCATGCTTTTGTGGGAAAATCTTTGCTTCATCTGTGTGACAGATGATACAGACAATTCCTTTGTGCGTGTTGATTTGGGTTTGGGGTTTTTTTTTTGGTAGTGTTT
Organism: Pogoniulus pusillus; assembly: GCF_015220805.1. Classification (NCBI taxonomy): domain Eukaryota; kingdom Metazoa; phylum Chordata; class Aves; order Piciformes; family Lybiidae; genus Pogoniulus; species Pogoniulus pusillus. The sequence goes on along the minus strand of NC_087264.1, from coordinate 14,548,626 downwards.
TTGTTGTTTGTTATATTTTTTAAACTGGTTTTAATCAAAGCAAATCACATTATCATTATCTATCATCAGCAGTTGGAACAGCAGCTCAGAAAACAGACATACACTGTATTGTGGGGTTGTTTTTTTTTGCTTTGCAGAAGCTGGCCAATGACATAAAGGTCGTGTACTCATGATGAAAATAAATGTACTTTTTCTCTTCTGTATAACAGTAAGCACTGTGCCTTTTCCTGAAATACTGTAAAAAATAATACCAGGTGTAGGCTTGACAGAAATTCTATCACTTCTCTCCCAGGCCTCTGGTGTCTGAAATGAGTTTGGATTGCTTACCACAATACAGTGGGTTTACAGTTACAGGAACACCTACATTTTCAAGTATCTTCCCAGTGCTAGTTCGAAGGTAAGCTTCATTGTCTCTCCCTCTGCTATTTTTTTATTGGCACTAGATCTTACAGGTAGCACTACATGGTCCAGAGTGCAAATATTTATTAATGTAAGCCTCAAGTACCTACTGCAAGCTAAAAGATTTTTATTTGCTCAAAAATGACCATGTGCTAATTTTATCTTACAACTGAATTTAAAACCCCGCAATACTGTTTGCAACAGGTCAGAGATCTTTGCACTGAGGACAAAAGAGGGTTTAAGTCTTAAAATCCTCTTGCCTGAAAGGCTTGGGGTCTTTCTGCTTCCATGAAAAAAAAATTATATCTGATAAAAATTGTGGGTTACACTGCTTGGTTTAGAATTTAAATTAGGACTTGCTGTTAAGCCTGAGACTTAGTTTTATGAGCATTCATTGATGTTTACAAAACCATTCAGCAAAAGTCATGGCTGGTGTGTGAAATTGTGCCTCTCAGAGCTTCAAACCCACTGCTGAGACATGAAGAGCTCTATGAGCCACACAGAAGCATTTAGTAGAAATGTTGCTGGTATTAATTACTGCAAGAAAACCAACTTGCATATTTTAGGTTGGCTCATAAACACTCCAGATGCCGAACACATCTATAGGTATCTTCCTACTGCATTTATTTGCCTCTTAAAGTATCACAATGCTGAGAAAGTGGAAAGAATTAAAACGAACTAAAGCAATTTCTTGCATCTGGATGACAACTGAGAGTCCAGATTTACAAAAAATAAAAGAAAAAAAAGAAAGTAGTGAGGAATTTTTTAAAGATTCAGCTTCTGTGGTTGTTTATTCAGCAGCAGTTTAGGCAACAGGCAAACTAATTGTTTCTCCTTAATGCCTTAAATTAAGCTGCAGACAACAGTGACCTCAGGGTAAGGAAGAGATTTTTACCAAACTCACAGTCTCCAGTAGTGAAAATAATTCCTTATTGCTGCTGTGAAGGAAGTTTTGTTTTGTGCTAGAGTGCCATGCTCAACAGGAGTTTCAACAACAAAAGAGGAGGAAAAAAGTCTAGAATTCCATTGTTTCTAATTAGGAATTGATTCTGGTTTATTTTGGTTCAAACGAAAAAAGAAGGGGGGGGGGGGGGGAGAAAAGAAATCTTAAAAAAAAATCAACAAATAAACAACAACAGAAAAAGCCCTAGGGAAAAAAATGCTAAAGAAAAAAAAAACAAGCCAAACAAATAAAAAGTAGCACACACAAAAAAACCCCAACAACAGCAAAAAAAGTAAGGACCCCAATGCTGTCAGAGATCCAGATCTGTACTTGGACTTCCCCCCTCCCTGCAACTGACTGTTTCAGCTTTTTTCCATCCAGCTTCTAAAGCAAAACAGAAGAAAAATCTCTTCATCTCTACAAAGCGAAGCTGTCTTCTAGTATCCCCTAGTTACAGCTGATATATGTACTAAATGACACCAGAAACTTTGCTACTCAGTACGGGGTAGAGTTTCTTGGACTCCCCAGTGTGTCCCCATCCTCCTCTGATGAAAACACGAGAGCGGCTGAGTGAGATCTGTTGCCTTTGTGTGAGTGAAGCTGAACATCTGCTTCGACCAGGCAGTTTCCTGTGCAGTCCTGAAAGAGCTCTGTAAGAGAAGTCTCTAGAAAGTGAGTGAAGACCAAATTTTTAATTTCCATAGATGGGAGATAAGATGCTTACGTAAGAGCACAACCTCTTTATTTCTGCTACCAGTTTGGTGATCTTACACAGAGTTTATACTGTCACTTAACAGTGGTGAAAATTTCATCAACAAAATTTGCTTTCAGTCTGCCAAGTCATGACAACCTCAATTAAAGCTAAACTGGAGAGGCATTTGAGTGATTACATCAGTCTAACTGGATGTTGTCTTCTCCCTGTGATGGCTGCTTCTATGCCCTTCTCTGGGTATTTGATCTTCCTGTCCGGATTCAGGCAGCTGAGGAGTGAGATGAAACAAAGAGTAGCTAAAACACTTTGGAAGAATCTGCTCACAATCATGATTTTAATTCTTCATTAATTTTTTAAAGCTGTAAGTACAACTTGCTCTAAACCACATGGTAATCAGATCCAATTTCACTAGGTCTTTGCTGAAAGCATGATTATTTTCATGAATGCAGCAAAGAAAATGCATTGTATTGAGCCTGTTTTCCTCAAAAAGGTCTGAAGTGATGGCCAAATGATCTTACTTTTCTTTTCTCAAGTTTACTAGTAACAAGACTTCCTTAATCTTTACCAGTACTTAGAAATTATGCCTTGGTAGTTCATTTTAGAAGTTCCTTTCCTTATAATGTTTAACAATACAGAAAATGTAGGTTTTAATGAACTGTGTGTACTGATCTCTAGTGAAATATTGACACCTGAAACAGAAAGTAGCAGAAGGACTTGACCCTTTTAAGATTTCTTTCTTGTAAACAGCCTCGAGAAATAATGTGATTTATAATGAAAATTTTATGAAGTGATAGTCACCACTGAACTTGTATGGAAATTTTAATTTCATCTTAATCTTTAATTTGCAATTATCTTAAAACTAAGTGAACCTCAGACTCAATAAAAGGTGTAAATGGCAAAGGAGAGAAAGAGACAAACTAAGGGGGTTTGTTTCAGGCTCCTTCACATTATTCTGCCTTTATTTCTCCTTTTAGGCCAGCTTTCTGGAGGAGATGTGACCAGTAGGACCAGCCTGTCTGTCAGTTCCTGCACAATAATCTTTCTTTAATCCATAGAGAATTTTCAGCAAATTTGAAAGGTAAAACTTGGAGGGTAATTCATTTCTGCAACTTTTGTGAAAGCTGATGAATATCTAGGGGAAAACTCAGGAGAAAAAAAGATGGGCAGAACTCATCTAGTAACAGCTTCTGTGAGCAACAGTCAGACAGCCAAGGAATAGGCAAAAACCAGCTAGTCCATCAGGGTGTGCAAGTTTGTACTATTTCATTTATTCCAGTGTTAAAACAATAAATGTTTTAACATTTTTTCCCTAGAGACATTTTTAGAGTGCAGAGGACATAAATTCACAGGAAAACAGGTTTCAGTAGTTCATCTGGTCACAGAGCCAGTCTTCTCTACTGTCAGCAGTGCTTTGGAACATTTTTCTACATTGATAGAAATTGGAATTTCCTTTTACCTCAGTGTTTAGGTTTTCATTTGAGCCTCTGTGAAGACAAGACCTGCTTTCAAAGTTGCACCTTCAAGTTTCTGTTCTTTTTAGGACTTGTCTTTTTCTTGGGCTTGATTATTCTGGTGGTGTAGCTCTCATAGGGAGATTACAAAGCCAAATTAATGTGTGCTGCTTCTTACAAATCATTTGTCATTGTGGACATCTGGAGAGGGAAAAGAAAATCTAGTTCTACAACCATATTTTCGGGAAATATTTTCCTCAGACAACTCTTTTGAAGCTTAGATCTGTACAAATCACACAAAGTACAGCAGAAATTTGTAACCACTGAAAGTCTTACAGTCTCATAGGCTTATATTTAGTTATTTTATATACTTGCTTGAAATAGTCTTGCTGGACTAGAGGACTAATTAGTAACAATTTAGAAAAGTTGGAGAGATTCAGTGAAAAGCTGAAGCAATAGTAAAAATATTAACAAATAGATCTTCCAGTGAATGGTTCAAGAATCTTAGTCTTAGGAAAGGCTAAGAGTCATTTTTTTCACAAGCATTCATTCACTTACATGAAAAAAATAAGTTGATCTAACCCCACCAAAATATATAAAACTGTATAAGGGATAAACATTGTAGTTAGAATGTTTTAAAAACTCTGAGATAGTCATATCACCAAAAAAAAAAAAAAAATGACTGAGGGTCCAAATCCTGATCTGTACCCAAATTAACAGATTGGCAGACAGCAAACCCCACTAAGGTCAGGCAGTGAAACACTAGAAATTTAGCTTTATCATTTTATCAATATGCCTAGGAATTGTGTAAGTCCTGAATTTAATGTTGCCACATCGTTCACAAGCTGTCCACAGAAATCCTCTTTTTATGATCAGTTCAGGTCCACTCCTTACAAAAGATACACACGTGATCAAGTAGAAGGTTTACTTCTATTTGCTTATGCTGAATGTGTAGTCACCAGTTTATTTCTCCCATTCATTTTCCCAGCTGTTATCCTAGCAGTAGTAGAAGACTACTGTGCTAGACTAAGGTCTTCATGCTTATACATATCCTTTGTAGGTGAACTGTTAGCACTGAAATCTAATTTCCTGTCTTTGTGAACCAAAGGAATAACAGTCTTGCAAACACTGGTTAGCTAAGACATAAAACCCCAAAGGTTTGTCCACCTTATTGTGCATTCAATGATCTTTCCAGGCAGTGATGACCCCAGGTCAGACAATGGTAAAGAAACAACAACAATCTGCTATACCTTCTGTAAATGTACCTTTGCGAGTCAAAATAAAATTTGGGATTAATATGTTTGTTGCTCACACACCTGGTCTCTTCAGAAAAAGCCTTTGGCTTGGTTAGCCATCCCTTCCAGACAAAGTGTTTTCCTCTCATCCTAACCCCTGAGATATTCCATTATTTAAGAATAAATGCTGTTTGGCGAAGCATGGGTCCTGACTGGGAAGAAAGCAAAAAGGGACAGAAATACCTTTCTATCTTTGCATAGGCAACATAGCCTACATTGCAGACCTTAAGGGCAAGGAATAACCCATAGTCAATGTTGCTAATGGCTTCTCCCAGTCAAAATGAGGCAAAGGGAGCAAGATCCTACTTATAGGAAGCAATATGTAATTTTTTAGGCAATATGCATTTATTTTGCTATCACCAAGTGCCCTTTTCATGGCCACTCCTGCCTGTACCTGCAAGAGATATGTATCTGCAAGAACATTTCTGCTTTGGGTATAAACATTTTTGGTGGGCAATCCTTTAAGCTTTTAGCAGTTACCACCATTCCCTGACATGATCCAGAAGAACACCAGTTTTGCTTCTGCCACAAACAGGATTAGGTACAGGACACAATTTTTACTTAAAGGTTGATTATAATCCTCCAGTGTGATTGTTCCTTTTCTGAAGCTGCTATCAGTAGATAAGCACAGGAAGCATCTTTTATTTGCACTGAAATTCTGCTTTCTCTTTAACTTCATAATAGCAAAAACAGCTGAAAGGCTGCACCAGGCCCAGTGTGTGCATGATGCAGCTGTCTTACTCCACTCTCCATTCTGCCATCTCTTTTCCAATGTAATCTTCCCATTTTCAAGCCTGTATTCTGTGGCCAAAATAACCTCTAAACCAGCTTATATCAGATTTGAAATCCATAAGGCAAAACCATGACTAGCTCACATTTTCACTGTCTCAGTCAAGCAGAAATATTACACTAAGCTGCAGAGCTGCACTGTTTTGTTGAGTTGTTATGACTGCCATTATTGCTGGCAAGGCAGCATCGGGACATCCTAATGTAGAGCTACAGGAGCTCCTGCAGAAGCTGCAGATCCCTGCCTGTCCTCTGCTTGTCAAGCCATCTACTTCCTCTGCTAAAAACCAAGCCATTTCATAATGCCTAATCAGGTCTGACCTCAAATCTCTTGTAGATTAAAGGTCCTCTACCTGTAAAATGTGCTAACCACCACCCTTCCTGCTAAGAGTCCCCAACCAGCTGCTTGCCAGATGTCAGGCTCTCAGTATAATATGAAGAACCCTAACTTATTCTGTTTTCATTCTCTTTCACATGCAAGCAACCACAAAGAAATGTGTTTTATAGGTATGGAAGTCCAGCTGTGAGGAAGTGGCTCTCAAACTCCTATAATGCTGTTCAAGTAGAAACACCAACTTCTCTGTGATAAGGAAGACCAACTTCCCTGTGATAAGGAAGACCGATCAAGTGTACAGTAGTGCTGGAGAATGTGATGAGACAGGACAGAGAATGACACTCCCAGACACCCAGAAAGGGTACAGCTGCTCATTAGCACTTGTTTTCTCACAAATAAAACTAAGACTACTTAGTTTAATTTACTGCTCTGCTTACCATTTGGCTTCAGACACATACCCTTCTTCAAGGTTGTCTTCCATGACCATTAGTACAAAGAGCAGATATACTCTGCTCAGTTGAACAGCAGAGAATTCTGCAGAGAAAAAAAAAATCACAATTAGACATCTAATGCACATAGTTTAAATCAGACAAGCAAAAACTGCATTTCAGCACAGTTGTATAAACTGACGTCCTTTATTATAATACAGGAATAGAAAGACTGGAATGGCTGAAGACTAAATGATTCTTCTTGCCAGATGAGTGATCCTTTCAAGTCTAGGTTTAAGTTCACCAGTGCAGTGACAGGAGAGAGCCATGCCTCTACAGCGTCTCATCTAAAGACTGATAAATCTTCAGAGCTCTGCGGGGAGCCCAGGTGTCATGGTATATTTTATCATCACTCTATAAACCATGTTCTGCGTCCATGCCTTTATAATGAGTACAAGGACATGAAGGCGAAGAGCTCAGCTGCATATGCATCGTGTAAATCTATCCGTTTCATTGCTGAATTTAAGTAATTCTGCTAAGTTCAATTTGTGTAGCAGTCTCTCTCTCTCTGTTTACCGAGATTGTTTACAGAGGCTTTTGCTGTCTTCTGTGGAGAACAGTATGTTCTTTCTTTCTTTCTTTCTTTCTTTCTTTCTTTCTTTCTTTCTTTCTTTCTTTCTTTCTTTCTTTCTTTCTTTCTTTCTTTCTTTCTTTCTTTCTTCCTTTCTTCCTTTCTTCCTTTCTTCCTTTCTTCCTTTCTTCCTTTCCCTCTTTCCCTCTTTCCCTCTTTCCCTCTTTCCCTCTTTCCCTCTTTCCCTCTTTCTTTCCCTCTTTCTTTCCCTCTTTCTTTCCCTCTTTCTTTCCCTCTTTCTTTCCCTCTTTCTTTCCCTCTTTCTTTCCCTCTTTCTTTCTTTCTTTCTTTCTTTCTTTCTTTCTTTCTTTCTTTCTTTCTTTCTTTCTTTCTTTCTTTCTTTCTTTCTTTCTTTCTTTCTTTCCTTCCTTCTTTCCTTCCTTCTTTCCTTCCTTCTTTCCTTCCTTCTTTCCTTCCTTCTTTCCTTCCTTCTTTCCTTCCTTCTTTCCTTCCTTCTTTCCTTCCTTCTTTCCTTCCTTCTTTCCTTCCTTCTTTCCTTCCTTCTTTCCTTCCTTCTTTCCTTCCTTCTTTCCTTCCTTCTTTCCTTCCTTCTTTCCTTCCTTCTTTCCTTCCTTCTTTCCTTCCTTCTTTCCTTCCTTCTTTCCTTCCTTCTTTCCTTCCTTCTTTCTTTCTTTCTTTCTTTCTTTCTTTCTTTCTTTCTTTCTTTCTTTCTTTCTTCCTTTTTCACCATATTTCATTTTTAGTAAGAAAAGCATGTGCATAATGTGTGAACATAAAATATCTAAATATCTCCTGAGCCTGAATATCTCCTCAGCTTTGTCTCTGCTTTACTTAGCCCAATCCCGAATGTGATCCCAGTCTGATCAGAGTGTGAGAAATAGCTGACAGGGCAGAAGTATTAATGGAAAAATACCATGGAGAATGAGTTAACAAGTCAGCCTAATCTGAGAAGGAAAAGTTGTAAAGAAAAAGATATGATGCCTATCTGAAAAGATGTGTCTCATGGCCTCTTGCACTGGGGCAGGCAGCTTGGTGCACTCCACACTGGGTGATCTCACAGCTCCTCCGGCTGCCCCTGAAATCTTGAATGTCAACATTTTTTCAGACTGCCTGTGGAAAGCAGTTGATGGCTGAAATTTCTATGAAAATAAAGTTTAAAAAATCCCTCACAACACGTGAATAAGCTACAAGCAACATTGCTGACAGGATTTTTGCTATCCCTTTGTTTTCAAATGACTAACACTTGTGCTATAATTTGCTATTACAGCTTCCAAAAAGCACTATTTTGTTTCAGTTTAGATATATATGATATATAAACCACTTATTGAAATAAAGATGGAAGATGGTTATGTAGGTAGGTAGATAGATAATCACTCTAATCCAGCTGTTGTGATTTCTTTTCATTCCACATCTGACAAAAATGTACCTTTCCAAAATCCACCAAAAAAATCTGTTCATGGCTGGAAAATGACCCTACAATCCTAAATCTAACTGAAACTCTCCAACCTATTGTAAAATCATAGGATCAAAGAAAGTTTCAGATTAGGAGAGACCTTTAAAGGTCATCTAGCCCAGAGAATCCCTCCCCACTATCCACCAACAAGCAGCAACATCTTTGACTTGATCAGGTTGTTTAGAGCCCTGTCCAACCTGACCCTGAATTTTTCCAGGGATAAGGCTGCAGATATTTCTCTGGCCAATCTGTTCCAGTGTTTCAACACACTCGTTGTAAAAAATAAAAGCCTAGTCTAAATCTGTCTTCTTATGGTTCAAAACAATTGACTCTTATTCTATTGCAAGTGGCTCTGCTAAAAGGACTATCCCCATCTTTGTTATTAGCTCCTTTAAGTATTGAAAGGCTGCAACAAGGTCATCTCAGAGCCTTATCCAGACTAGGCAACTCCAACTTTCTCAGCCTTTCTTCACAGGAGAGCTGTTTTGTCTCTCTGATCATTTTTATGGTCCTCATCTGGATCTACTACAACAGGTCCATGTCTTCCCTTTGCTGAAGAGTCCAGAGCTGGACACAGTACACCTGATGAGGTCTCATAAGACTGAGTAGAGGAGGAGAATCACCTCCCTTGATCTGATGACCCACACTTCTTTTGATGCAGCAAGGTTGCTACTGGCTCTCTGGGCTGTGGACACACACTGTGGGCTCATGTTCAGATTTTCATCCACTTTCATCTCCAAGTCACCCTCTGTAGGGCTGCTTCCAGTATCTTCACCTTGTATTGGTACCAGGAATTGTCTAGATTCAGATACAGGACCTTTTACTGGGATACTTTTCAAAGAATCTAGTAACCTGGATACTTTTCAAAGCATCTAGTATTCTAGATACTTTTCAAAAGGTACACATATTTTTTAAGGTCTGTGTGGATTTTTTTTTCTATTACAGGCTTCATTAATGAGATAGATTAACACCAGAGGCCTCAGTAGAAACAGCCTCCTTAGGGTAGCAAGAAATCTTACACTGAAGCTGCATTGTCTTTCATTATCAGACTCAGAATTTTAATTTGTTTTACTGTTGCTTAAGTGTCCAGGGTCCCATTCTCAAGGGATTTACTTATTTATTCTAGTCAAGGATAACTGAATGGTGATATCTTTACCCTGTGCCCCCTCAGCTAAGTCAAGGTGTTTGCTTTTCTTTGCTTGTTTATCAGCTGAATACTTTTTCATCTCTGTCATCTTAGGTCTTTTAGTCTAAATATGTCTGCAATATGACTGTTATCCTTCCATCTCTGTTAGGAAATGTTGGAAAATAATGGCTACAAGACTATATGGGGTAGATCCTGAAGCCCTGGGCCCAGCAGTTCTGAGGCTGAGAGCTGGGAAGCCAAGATGGAGTCACAAGGATTTTTGGGGTAGAAAAGAACAACGTTTGGACACCATTTGAGAGCTACATAGTACCAAAGCACATGACTGGACCCCTGTTTACTTTATCTGAAGTGGCACTATGAGACACAGCCTTGAAAATAAGGAATACTTTTGAGTAGGTGGCAGCCCGAGTTAAGATCCGTTTGCTGATTATAATGATCCTGAGAAGTACACCTAAAAGAGCCTTGAGTGTGCTCCTCAGTTATATTGGCTCTCTGCAGTGATTATCTGTTTGTCATCTGTGTCTATTTTGGAAAATTATATTTTAGTTACTGCAAGTTAGTCAGCAGCTTGCACAATAAACATCTAGTCACAATGAGAGTGTCAGATTCCTACTGGGTCCAGTTACAGAAATGTTTCCACTAACAGAATTTATAAATGAAGCACACAAAAAGTCAGCCTCTTAACCACAGGGTTGTCACAAGGCTCTTCAGTGTGCTAACAGTAGGAACAATTGTTTGGGAAAGGCTATGCAGAGAGTCAAACTGAACTGGACTTTTCTCAAGACAGTTTGAATTCTTTAAGTTTGATGGAATTGATATCACCAGTTCAGGAACAATGTCAAGCATTAGTTTTACATCACACAATTCAAGGGAAAGAGGGTAGCAGAATATTAGGAAGATGGTAGTTTGATCCAGAGCTGTTTTCAGAGAAGGCAAAATCCGTATAGATGCACCATGTTTTTTCTGGCACCTAACACCCAACACAATTTTGATCCATTAATTTTTAACAAGGCCAACACTTTGGCCACAACACCCCCAAGCAGTGCTACAGGCTGGGGACAGAGTGCCTGGAGAGCAGCCAGGAACAAAGGGACCTGGGGGTACTGGTAGATAGTAGGCTGAAGGTGAGCCAGCAGTGTGCTCAGGTAACCAAGAGAGCCAATGACATCCTGGCCTGGATCAGGAACAGTGTGGCCAGTAGGACGAGGGAGGTTATTCTTCCCCTGTACTCAACACTGGTCAGGCCACACCTTGAGTACTGTGTCCAGTTCTGGGCTCCTCAATTCAAAAGAGATGTTGAGGTACTGGAATGTGTCCAGAGAAGGGTGACGAAGCTGGTGAAAGGACTGGAACACAAAGCCTATAAGGAGAGGCTGAGGGAGCTGGGCCTGTTTAGCCTGGAGAAGAGGAGGCTCAGGGCTGACCTCATTGCTGTCTACAACTACCTGAAGGGAGACCATAGCCAGGTGGGGGTTGGTCTCTTCTCCCAGGCAAACAGCAACAGAACAAGAGGACACAGTGTCAAGTTGTGCTGGGGGAGGTCTAGGCTGGATGTTAAGAGGAAGTCCTTCCCTGAGAGAGTGATTTGCCATTGGAATGGGCTGCCCAGGGAGGTGGTGGAGTCACCATCCCTGGAAGTGTTCAAGAAAAGCCTGGATGAGGCACTTAGTGCCATGGTCTAGTTGACTGGGCTGGGTGCTAGGTTGGACTAGATGATCTTGGAAGTCTCTTCCAGCCTGGTTGATTCTGTGATTCTATGATCAGTCCTTTTGGAACTACTGAAATGCAAATGAATCATGATCTTGTATTCTGGAAAAAGATAGCAGTATAATACCTGTACTATTACAGTCATCTGCTTATTTAGGCCTGTCACATATTATATTAACTGCTTTGGAAGTGATTCATCTGCTTCTGAAGACAGTGCCACTAGGTTAAGAGTGAAACTCTTTTCCAAGGTCTATAGAGGGAGAGAGAAAGGAAGGCTGTGTATCTGTGTAGTTTTATCCTCTAGACAGAGAAGAATGATCCTAAAAATGAGTGACCTGAAGTAATTTTCAGGCAGTCATTTTGTTATTTAACATCCCTCAAAATTGCAAGGTCTTTCTTATAGATTTCATCTGTGCCACATCCTGTTAATAACACCATCTCATTACCACAATGGCACAGTCGCTTGATGCTCATTTAACATAAATCTTTCAAAACAACAGTATTAGATTTTCACAGTTGGCTGTGTATAACATAGGTTATCAGCTTTTTAACTCTGCTTTCTTAGCATAATTATGTAATTTAGAATTAGTCACTCATGTTGACCTTTAAATAGAATCAAACATTCAATTTAGATAGTTGTTTTGTCATTAGCAAACAGTGAGCATCTGATACCATTTCTGTCACTGGCTGACAATGTCATTGCGAACGTGCACAAGTCCAGATAAAGTGCAACATCTGTACTAGTTATGTCTGTTCTTTGAAAGATTTGGATTCTCATTAGTCATCACAGCAGTTAAGGTCCAGTTTCAGCCTCCTGAAAGAAGCATCTTTCATCCTATCATCAGAGGCAGACTCAACATGTTTACAAAAATAGTAACTCTAACACACATCAGTTGAAGGGATAAATTCTGCCCTGGAAAATCTCTCATCAGTTCTTGCATCTACACTTTGTACATATGGGGGATGGTAATTGTGAGCCCTGTGAATGGAAGTTCTTTTCTCTCAAAAATTTTACATGGGTAGAAATCACTCTGACCACCAAGAAAGTTGCCCCACATCTGGGACACGATTCAGCAGCTGTTGGCATTTTTGTTCTTAGTTACCTGGCTTCACCCTCTTGGAACTCAGAAAGGTTATTCTAACGTAACAGAAAGCAGGATGTTGCCTATAGCTTTTAGCTGCTCCGATCCTCAACACACATATCCCACACACAGTGGTTTGAGAAAAACAGGAAGAAGATAAGCCAAAGCCTTAGTGACTACAAAATATACCTTAGTAAGTCCCTAATTGATACTGCCTCTTATCAGATGAAATACCTTAGTTTTAATTCCTTTTAATTAAATTCATATTTAATTCTCCACTGATCTTTGGCACACATTCATAGGCACTCTGTGATGTGATGTGGTGCACTGGGAGTTATAGAACTGTGCAGAGCATTCAGGTGGGCATCAAGCTATAAGTTACAAAAACATTATTAAGGGTATGTATTTCTGTTTACAGACATGTCAGCATCCCATGTGACACAAGGCTAGACACTGCTAGTTTTATTCTCCCAGAATCATTCTTCCTCTTATGGCATTTAATGTGCTCCTTTATAGATGAGGAGAAATCGTATAATAGCTGGCTGATAAATTTTAAGGTCCTTGTGAGGCAAACAATACAACTAATAATTATCAACTTTTGAAACATAGTAAACACTAATAAAATACCATGAGGCCGAAGAGTGACACAATAGTCCTGAAAGAACCAAAGAAACACTAAGGCACCTACAAAAAGTTGAATCATAGAATCAACCAGGTTGGAAGAGACCTCCAAGATCATCCAGTCCAACCTAGAACCCAGCCCTAGCCAAGCAACTAGACCATGGCACTAAGTGCCTCATCCAGGCTTTTCTTGAACACCTCCAGGGATGGTGACTCCACCACCTCCCTGGGCAGCTCATTCCAATGGCAAATCACTCTCTCTGGAAAGAACTTCCTCCCAACATCCAACCTAGACTTCCCCCCGGCACAACTTGAGACTGTGACTCCTTGTTCTATTGCTGGTTGCCTGGGAGAAGAGGCCACCCCCACCTGGCTACAACCTCCCTTCAGGTAGTTGTAGACAGCAATGAGGTCCCCCCTGAGCCTCCCGTTCTCCAGGCTAAACAACCCCAGCTCCCTCAGCCTCTCCTCATAGGGTTTGTGTTCCAGGCCCCTCATCAGCTTTGTCACCCTTCTCTGGAGACATTCCAGTACCTCAATGTCTCTCTTGAATTGAGAAGCCCAGAACTAGACACAGTACTGAAGGTGTGGCCTGACCAGTGACAAGAGACGAGTAATTACAGTTTTAATAGTCTCAACAATTTAGTCAGTGCTCCGTAGAAAGGCCAATCATGGTGAAGGACTATTATTCTGTGGCCAGAAGTCCATACATATCCCTATCATTTGTGGCTGTTCAAAAAGGGACTCTACAATCGGCCTGGCTAAAGCCTTATCATTGCTGTTTGTGGTCAGATTAGCCATCTGAAGCCCCAACCAGAACGTATCTACACACTCAAAAGCAATTTCTGGTGAGATTTTCTCCAAAATTAACAGTTAAATCAGGTATTAAAGAGCAAATTATTTATAATGTAAAAACAATCTTTCTGAAAATAACACTGTCCTTGTTTGGGAATATGAAGACTTTGGATGAATTATGAAGAATAAGAAAAATTCTCCAACTCCATTACTCCTTAGTACAGTACCAATTCTCTACAGCAAAGGAATAATTCAGAAGTAGAAAATCAGAAATATGCAGCCAACCTACAACCTACCTTTTAGATGATGTTTGACAAAACACTTTTTACTGGAAGATACCAGTTGTAGAACTTTGGACATTTTCTCAGTGGTTTATCAAGTGCAGTATATCTTTTACCCAAAAAAAAAAAAAAAAAGGGGGGGGGGGAAGGCTTTGAAGGACCAAAAATAAAACTATAAAACCTGTCCTGCAAAAAAGCAGGAATTGGAATCATAGAATCATAGAATCATAGAATCATAGAATCAATCAGGTTGGAAGAGACCTCCAAGATCATCCACTCCAACTTAGCACCCAGTCAACTAGACCATGGCGCTAAGTGCCTCATCCAGTCTTTTCTTGAACACCTCCAGGGATGATGACTCCACCATCTCCTGACATCCAGACTATACTTCCCCCGATACAACTTGAGACTGTGACTCCTTGTTCTATTGCTGGTTGCCTGGGAGAAGAGATTGAACCCCACCTGTCTCCATCCTCCCTTCAGGTAGTTTAGACCATTCACGTTATGCATTCAGGATATGCTTTAGAATTCCAATTCAAGCAAAATAAAAATTCTTCTGTTGAGGATCTACTCCATCTTGAATGTATGCCCATGTAAGTATTCTTTGCCAATATAGATACAGCCTGAAGGTGAAATTACTGTTTCTGAAAAATCCTACAAATACTCTAAATTTTCATTCTGACAGGACACAAACCAAAGTAAAATCTTTCCAATTTGGGATTACAGTTTTTTAGTCATGTCTAGCACATAAATAGGGATTTATCTCAGTAGCAGACTAGTCCTTTTGAGGATCCTGTTCACCTCCTGAAAAGGGCTTGCTTTCTCAGAGTGAATTGAGTCTAAGCTTCAACACCTGCAAATCTGCTTTCTCCAGGAATTTGTTGTTCTTTGGTAGCTGATGGGTATTTCAATTTAAATTGAGCTCTTAAATTTGACTCATATTTAGGCAAGTACACAGTGCAAGGTAAATAAATACATAGATAAATAAATTCTGTCAGCCTGGCTTAGTGTTGTTTAATTTACCAAATTAACTTTCTCTCTGTGTGAATGTGCTGGAGGCCAAGATTTTGGAGAAATCAAGGCAATTTCTACCTATGAGAAAATTATCTCATCTATTTTAGATACCTCTGAGGCTCATTCTGGGGAATTTCTGACATAAATAAAGGCTCTCCGTAAGTCCATCAAAACAAACTGAAGCAGTAAGCACTGAAGCAATCTTTTTGAACCTCTGTGCTCGACACTGAGGGCAGTCAAAGTGGTTTCAGGCAGCAGTGTATTCCCAGAGGCCAGAGCAGTTAAAAGAAACCAGGGCTTGCTGCCAGTATGCCCCAGTTGGCTGATTAGCAGCCACATAGTCTGTTTTTGTGCTTCCATCATTTTATCTTGCAGAGTGTATTCTGAGGGTGCTGGTCACTGTTTACCTGTACATTGTGGCACTTAGAAAGCACTTCCTTCGTGGGGACATAATTGTCTATAAATCCCAACTAAATAGTAAGGAAAGAGATTTCTCATAAGCACCTAACAAATTATTTAAGAGATCCCTAGGATCACGTTTAAAAATTCAAAGACTAGTGTCACTCTGTGTTTCACATGGCCAGACACAGTTTGGCATAATAAAGCAACTCTTAGAATCTCTTAATCTTTACCTGACAGAATTCAACATGTCTCTGTAAGTATTATGATTATTATTTACAGAACATGATGGACATGTGTGCTATATTCATATACATCTGTGAACAAGTACAGCATGTCCATGCCTCATGGATATTGCATTCTGTGAAGGAAAAAGAGAGCCTTTTTGTTTCAGCCTTGTGTAAGGGTTGGCATGTAGCAGCAGCACTCCAGGAGAAGCCCCGGAGGAACAGTGATGGAACAGTGAGTCAGAGAATTCCCATCTCCTCTCTGTGTCCTAAGGGACTAATTTGTTTTAGTTCTTTACTGATTGCAATTAATTTTCCTTCTCCACCCACTTCCCACCAACCTGCCTGCCCAGTACACAGGTATCAGAGGACTGGACTCTCAATACATACTCACCGCCTGCTGTTCAGCTGTGGATGTTCTCACATATGTACACAGCATCCCCTATGAAAAATGTCAGCAATAGATGGTAAGGAGGCTAACAGTGGAACCAAAAGAGGGAAAAAAAGACACTAATGGCAAGAAAGGATGTATTTTGCATGTAAAGAATTAGTACTCCAAATGTCTATTCCAGATCAAGAAAAAACACCCACAGGGGGCATCCTTTCATGGAAGGAAAGGAATGTCTCTAATGAGATGACATTATACCCATTTTCCAGGTGCAGTTTAGTTTTCTGAACTTTCAGGAAGCCTTGGGGTATATATGCAAAAATTCACAACAGTTCTTATCTTTTCTTTGGTTGGAAAAGCAGATACAATGGATGTAGGACCCACAGAACTATGGAACTTGTCAATCTGACCTCAGAGCCAGAAAAGTTCACGGAGCAGATCATCTTGAGTGCCATCATGCAGCGTGTGCAGGGCAGCCAGCTGATCAAGCCTAGTCAGCATGGGTTCAGAAAGGGCAAGCCCTGCTTGACAAACCTGATCTCCTTCTATGACAAGGCAACCCACTTACTAGTTCCCCGAATCCCTTGATCCAAATCCCTCTGATATTAACTGTTACATTATACCCCCTCTTGGGTCTATTCCTATGTTGCTCCCAGGTATGTAGGAGGGATGTTCTCTCAGAATGCCTTTTAAACTTCTGTGGTTTAATAACGTCACAGGAGATTGGTCACATATTAGATGGAGTAAAATGACTCATCCCTAAACTCTCTGGTTAACTTTAGAATCATGGGAAAGTCAGTAACAGACCTGGTTCTCTACTCCTGGGTGCAGCTAAGGAGACAATCTGTACACAATAATGACTCTGGGGTCAATATCAGGATGGTGTCCAAAAACTGAAAGCACATGAATGACAGCACAGGAAGAGGATACTGTTTGCAAGGCTGACTTCTATTCTCTAAATTAGCATAGTAAAGGCTATTGAAAGGAAAAAGAATTCAGTATTTTAAGAAATTATTTATGAAATATAGTTAGGCCTTCAATTGGGAATAGGACTGGGCAAAACGTTAGTGGTTCTTTGTTCTTGCAGCTGGCCTGTCAAATTACACAGAGCCAGCACAGTAAATAATACTACTATTGTCTGCTTGTGTCAGAGACAGACAGAAGGTACATTTGGACTTGGTCCAAACACCACAAGGGCCACTCATAGCCACAGTGTCCAATTACTGCTTGCTTGACTATAAAATGCACTTTTTTTTTTTTTTTTTGCTGAGCTAATTTAAGAATGGCATCTTTTAATGGGGATTGTATTAAAAGGGGACTGCTGCTCCAGCTTTTGCCTGGAAAAAATAATATTATATACTGTACAGGAAGCAACAAACACGTGCACAGTGAAAATAATCAGAGTATGATAACATCAGCACAGCAATAACAGCAGTGATAGTGAAGTCAGTGCTCTGCAAAGGAAAAAAGATAAAGCCATTCTTAGAATAGCCCAGTGCAAATGATGAAACAAGTGGATCCATTCAGTCTCTGCAGATATGTGCATGTTGTACAACTTCTAGCCTTTCAAAGAGTCACTGACCACAGTGTTCTCACTCTTTGCACAGATACTTTTCTTCAGATTGCAGTTGCACACATTTTCTCTGTCACTGCTAAATGCTTTAGAGAGCAGTAAACTCTGTGATCCATTTTAGGAATGAACAAAATTTGTTTGTATTAGAAATAACTTTGTATAAAAATTTGTTAATAGAAGATTATTCATTCAGAAGGAAGATTTCATGGGATTAGGGAAGAAGAAACTTCCCCCCCCCCCCCCCCCAGTAAATGCATATCAAGGCTTTGATTTTCTTTGCCTATCTATTAGCTAGAGATAAATTTAGGTCTGTTTAGAGCAATCTGCCTACAGAGCACAAGAGATCAGTAGTTGTCAATGATCTATGAAGACTTACTGTGTTTCTCTCCTCTGCCATGATGACAAGGTGTTAATTTCTTTCTTGGAATAGCAAGCAAAAAAGAAAAAGGAAAGGAAGAAAAAAAGGGAAGAAAAGCAAACTGATAAATGTAGGCAAAACTCATGCAAGGACCACTTAGCTTTTAAAGGCTTCTTGCTACCACCATTCCATCAGAGCAGTCTTACAAATCTTGCATAACAACAATCAATAACAGAATGTGCCTATTCTGTAACTTAAAATTCTTTCTCTGTTCTACAGTTTTCAAATACACACATGCACACACTATGAGTAAAATTATTTTCACTCACAGTGTAGAAGGGTTTTAAAGTACGTACCACAGGTACAGAAATATTATGAATCAAAATGTTAAAGCCTTCATAAGCTCTATGTAGGTGAGTTCATTCTCCTTTTTCATCTTTGGGTGTCTTGCAGAGTGCTTCATTTGGAGAAAGACCTAAAAGCCACACTGGGTATCAAAAGGGGATAAAAGGGTAAACCTGCCTGCTCATATTTGCCAGTCTTCAACATGGAGAACACAGCAAGCATTCCGTCAAGGAAAATGAGGATATTCTTTTTTACTTCTTTAAATCTTCAGAAGATGCATCTTCTTTCTAATAGAAAGGAAGAATCTCAATACTTAAGTCAAAATAGCAAACTTTTCAAAGGCCAGAAACTTGGAGCTGGTCATGCAACTTGCGAATTTTATGCTATAGGACTGTTTGATATGGCATAAAACAGAAAGAACTGAAAAATTTCATCTTCAGAATGATATATATGGACGGTCCTTTCTCCACAAAGCAACCTTCAATTATTAACAGCAGGACTTGTTCTGAGCAAAGTGAAAAAATCTTCCTACTATCTAGAGTGAAGCTCCCTCCAACAGTCATGGTTGATTCTCTTCGTCTTTAATTCTTCTACAGCACACACAAAACCATTCGCATAGGTGGAACTCTTCACCTACAGAGAAATATTCACATGCACACTGTTAAAGTCAGGTTAAAGATGTCCTTTACCCAGACGTGAGATAAAAAGAGAAAGATATTCAGCGTTAAAGCACCTGTTTTTTTCTTAATTCATGTTTTTACAGGAAAACATATTGGCCTGTGGGTTACATAAGCTAACTTATAACACCAAGACATTTGTGATGCTGTGAGGGAGAACAGAGATTATAACAGGATAGTATCCTCACAAACGAGGTTAAGAGAATTACTCTCATGTAACTAGCTGAGAATTCAGCCTTCAAAATTATCTGAGAAGTTAGTTTGTCCTCATATTTTATGTCTTTATGGGCTTAAAAAAGCCCAAAAAACCCAGAGGACATTATGTGCTAATTCCTTTAAAATCTGAGTGAAGCTCACTTTGTTTTTCAGATACAGCATTTAACAATTGCTGCTATGGACTATCTGACAATGTAAACGCCCCTCAGTATGTATCAAGTCCATGTTCTATAATGTCAAAGACTATGATACCACAGGGGCTCCTTAGTATGCAAATTATTGACACAATAGAACATAGCAACTCTTTTGAAATCATTATCTTTTATTGTGTCAGGGTCTTGTCGAAGACTCTTTAATTTAAGGATTCTTGAGAAGATAAAATCTAATAGTTCCTCTGGAGCTATAAAGGTCTCTGATGTCATTGGCTATTTGGACACCCTTTATTACAGTATAAGGATTATTAATACACTGACTGTAATGACTTTGTGACTCCTTTGTGATCCGTTATGACTATCTAGAATTTTAAAAGGCTAGTCATCACCATGGTATGTGATTCTCCACCACAAATATAAATCAAAACATCATCTTTGCTTTTCTTTTCCTCTGCCATCCTGTCTGGAAGGATACTCCACCAAAAGGAAAAAAAAAAAACAAACACCCAAAAGCACACAGTAAAGCATATAAATTGGTGTTTTGAAACATTTTACAAGAATTTGAGTCAGGCAGCCTCCCATTTAGCTTTGAGAGACTGCGGTGGTAGAACATATTTCATATGGTAGTGCCAGTGGAAATTTGCCCAGTGTAACACTCTTCCCAGGCACAGAAACTTCATTCTCTAATTCTTTTTATGGAAATTGCTTGCAGTATTGTCTGGGTGTCTGTGTCTGTACATGTCAACATGAATGTTTTACTGCTATTAACTACAAGTTTCCCTCCAGATCAGACACCAAAAAGAGTAATAACTAAAAAAGGAAAACCAAATAGAGCAATTTGCATTTTGGGCTGGTGATCTGCCTCAAAACCAGAAGCTCTGAACTCTGTTCCATCTCACAAGCTCTAGGAGTCCTTGTGGTGTTTCGCAGCGGAATGTGGAATTTGCATAGCTGTGGACTCACAACCTTTGCTTTACCCTATCTTGAATCTCATTGGGACTAATATCCTCAAATGACAGCCAGGATTATTAGGATTTCAGTGTGTCAGACACAAAAATAGGAAGGTGCAGGAGTTTCTATAGCAGTTGCAGAGAGTGAGCCTTCATGGTGTGTGACAACAGAGACTTTGCCATTTCTCAATTGGAGCCAGATAGGGCAGGATTTTTTCGTTAGTCTGTAAGCAGACCAGTATGTCTATAAAGCTCTTTTTTTTTTGCCTTTTCATTATTGTTGTCCTTTGCTTAGCATATGCTCTGAAATTACATTTTTTTAAAGTGTAATTTATATAAAATAAGTTCCATTTTGTGCTGGTTTCTTTATTATTTTAGCCAGGATGCCACATGAAAACACAAAGAGGCTACTAGATATTATTTACATCATACTGGGCAAGCCCATTGTTCTTGGTGCCATGTGAACAGATTCCAAAAGGTAACTTCAACAGAACAAATGGAGGACACAGTATTAACTAGCCAAACAAGAGATGGCTGGAACACATGAACAACTTTCTTGACTTCATGGCTTCAGTAATGACAAAGAAATTTGAAACAGGGCAATGTGAACATCTGAAATGCATTAACTAGGTGGGAATGGCACCAGGAAGGATTTGTTTTCAAGTTAAAATAGTGACTGATGGAGGTGATATACTAGGCCAGATATAACATCCCAAAAGAGAAAGCCAGGAGGTAAAGAGAGCTAACAGTATGTTGTAAGGTTATGAGAAACACTGAATGCAGAGAAAATAATTGACAGGATTCAAAGAGAGAAAGAAGATGGTCAGTGCGTTAATCCTAGAAATCATCTCTGAGGAGTGTTTTATGTCAATATAATCCTTCCAAGATTTAATCTGCCAAAGCCAGAGACATGTATGCTGCATTAAATCAGAATGCAAAATAGGAGCATGACTGAGAGTTTTACAGTGGAGAGGTTATAATTTGCAGACATTATGCAACAAGTGTTTGCAAGATTTAAAACATATAGATAGAAGTTATGTTCACTGTTTTCTGCATCAGCCCTTCATGGATCACAGAGAGATTTGAGACGGTGCTAAACTGAGCCCTTTTTGAGTGATCTGCAAAGCCAGCAGTTAAAATCTGCCAAATCCCTTTTGTGTTGTACTGAGAATCCAAGGGAAGAGTTAACAGTTTCTTCTCAGGAACTGCTGTATTACAGTCACTTTGGAAAGCAAAGATTGTAGGCTTTCATTGTGATTTCAAACTTAAGACACTTTTCAGCTGATAGCTGAACTACACAAGCAAACCTCTGTCTCATCAATATACAGAATCATAGAACTGTTGAGGTTGGAAGAGACCTATGAGATCATCAAGTCCAATTGCTTGCCTTCAGCTTGCAATCCCACCCCTGCTGCTAAGCCATAGTCACTAAACCATGGCCCTCAGCACCACATCCACACATCATCTGAACATGTCCAGGGATGGGGATTCAACCACCTCCCTGAGCAGCCTGTTCCAGTGCCTGACCACTCTTTCAGAATATAACTTTTTCCTAATATCCAACAGAACCTCCCCTGGTGCACCTTGAGGCCATTTCCTTGCGTTCCATCACTTGATATGAGGGAGAAGAGACTCACACCCACAAATCTCACTGTGCTTTGCCGAATTAAATGGATGCAAATTTCTCATTTGGAGCCCTGAATCTTTCTTGGCTCACATAAAGGTAAGCTTAAAGATGCATGAACTATACCTGGCCTTTCTTGATGCCCGTCCAATGCAGCACTGATGCACAGCCACGCTCCCAAAGGAAGCAAGCTCTGGCCAGTTCAGTTTCTAAAGCCTTCAAAGAGCAAGAGGGCAAAGATATGATAGGAACTGCCAACATTCCTTGTAAACATTCCTCAGTATAGGTGCTAAACCACTTCCACATATATCACATCCACTTATATGTGCATAGTGTACACTGAAAAGCATTAGGAAGTGTTCAGCTATATAGCAAGCTAAAAGAAGTCATATTTTAATTAAAATGAGTAAAATCCCTTTAAATATTTTTCCAGGCCATTTAGTAGCACTCAGAGTGGTGTATATTTGGAAAACTTCCAGAGCAACAGTATGTACACACTGCCTGTGGTTTAATGGCCGTGTAATCCTTACTTCATTTGCAAAGGTCAGGAGAGAGTTTTATACTTTTTTAAACACTCAGTGTATATTATGTGCTCATATATTTAGATTCCATGTATTTGCTTCAAAGTTCTCTAGTTTCCATATATTGCCAAATACACCTTGCATAACTGGAGCAAATACTAGTCTAACCTGCCTATTCTTTGTCAGAGGAGCAACTCTCCTTATGACCAGTTCTTTATAAGCTCAAATTCTACGTGTTTGTTCAGGAGATGTAAGAGCCAGTTTCAGAACCAGGGCACTTTAGAAGACTACTCTATTTTCATGATCATCTCCAGTTGATTCAGATTTTATGAGACTACTTCATTTCAGTTTGTGTTGACACTTCATTTTTCTTCTTTTTTTTTTTTTTTTTCCTTGTTGGAATATGCAACTTTTTCAAGATCCACAGAATCAGTGAGTGATAATCCTGCTTTTTCTTGCTTTATTATGAAAAAGCATCCTTTAGCTGAGTGATCAACATCTGCTTCCTCTCAACCTGTGCTTGTTTTGATTAAATGTTTTAATGTCAAATGAAAAACTAAAAAGAATCTTGTATAATCATATTGTATGATGCAGAGAAGAAAAAGCTTGTGGCTATTTGTTGAAATAATGTTACCTTTTAGTAGTTTTGGTTTGGGTTGTGTATTTTTTTCCACTCCAATATTTTATTCCTTTGGCTTAATCTGAACACCAACATAATACATAGCCATCAAGCTTGTCAACAATCCAGGTAATAACTTAAAAGAAGAGTGGATGAACCAACCACATCCAAAGCAAATCATTCCAGTGCCTGACTCTTTTCTTCTATTCTGCTCCTCTGCAGCTTCTGTGTAAGAACATAGGACTTGAAGTAACTGTCTGGGTATTTATATCTGGTGCTCTAGAACAATTCTTTCTATTTATGACTATAATTCCTGATTCTTTCAAAACAAACAAACAAAACAAAACAAAAAAAACCAACCGACCGACAAAAAAACCCCACCAAAACAAACAAAAAACAACCCTCCACCACACTGACAAATAGTCCAATGGACAAATAGTTCATTCCAAACTGACAAAGAGAGGGCAAAATTTTTCTAGATGTTGAAATACATGTGATTTTTCCACAGAAACACAGAATCATAGAATCATAGAATCAACCAGGCTGGAAGAGACCTCCAAGAGCATCCACTCCAACCTAGCACCCAGCCCTAGCCAGTCAACTAGACCATGGCACTAAGTGCCTCATCCAGGCTTTGCTTGAGCACCTCCAGGGATGGTGACTCCACCACTTCCCTAGGCAGCCCATTCCAATGGCAAATCACTCTCTCAGGGAAGAACTTCCTCCTAACATCCAGACTATACTTCCCCCAGCACAACCTGAGACTGTGCCCCCTTGTTCTGGTGCTGGTTGCCTGGGAGCAGAGACCAACCCCCACCTGCCTACAAGCTCCCTTCAAGTAGTTATAGGCAGCAATGAGGTCACCCCTGAGCCTCCTCTTCTCCAGGCTAAACAACCTCAGCTCCCTCATCCTCTCCTCACAGGGCTTGTGCTCTAGGCCCCTCACCAGCTTCATTGCCCTTCTCTGGACATGTTCCAGTATCCAGTATATCCTGAGGTCTTAAGCGCTCCTCACCTGAACAAACCAAAAGCAAGGGTTTCACTGCTAGTAGCTGAAAAAAGAAAAAAAAAACAAGCTCATGTTCAACTAGTAAATGGGAAATTACTCATTCCTACTGCACTACCCTGAGGTCATTTCTAGGCTGTATTAAGAGGGACACTACAATGGCACAAATCCAAATTTGCCTGTGGTGAGTGCAAAGGACATTTTGTTTTTCAGAAGAAACATGGAAGAAGAAGGTGCTGATGCTGCACAAAGAGATTTGAAGATGGCTGAAGGCAGAAGAGTCTCTCATGTCTGAAATCTTTGTTTTAATGAAGAATAAAAAGAGCTTATAGCTTAGGCTGGGGAAGTGGAGAGCACATGCATTCTCTGACATGAATGCCATTGCAAAGTTTTTGAGCTTTAAATTGATCAGTGATTTCAAGTGCAACCATGGAGTGCTCAGAAAGAGAAGATCTGTCTCAATAAAATATAAGCAGATATTGGCTTTTTATTCATCTCATGGTAGAGACCACTGATCTGGTTAGTCAAGCAGACTTGTTTAGAGAAGCAAAATAATTTTTAACTTGTTTTCAAAATACTGGGAACAAATGCATTTTTGCCCCCCTCTACTTTAATGTGATTTGTAATGGCAAAAGGATTTGAATCACACAATAAAGGAAGTGGAGGAAGTTAACACAACGCATTTCCATCTCTCTTGGACAGAGTCAGGACAAAACACTGACTAGTAAGAGTGCATAGAAATGAGCTAGTATATTGGAAATCAGATTAGCACTTTATGTCTCATGTTTTAGTAGGAAAAACAGTGCTATGATACAGGAACGTGGATGTTGACTGTATTCATTACAGTCTATTCTGTGGGAGACCATTCTAGGCCAAAAATCAATTGTTTTAGTCAAAGAGTGAAAAAAAACCACAACCAAACAAACAAAAAAAAGAGGTATTCTTATCTCTGTCTCTTAAGAGAGGGCACTTCAGGTATTGCAGAAAGAAGGCTGTTATTAATTTGGGCTGTTTCCCATAGGAATGTTAGGTTGTTGTGGAGCCAGATTTCGTGTTGGGACACATGCTTTAAGTTAATTGTTTGTGTGAGAGTAAATGGCTGCAGGCCAGGGTTGCTTGTTTAGTCTGGGAAAAGTACACAGGAGCATTTAACAGGGGAAATAAGAAAAAGAGAGGCTTTATCCTCCTGTGCTGAGTTTGGAATAACCACCGTAGATGAAGCCGTAGGCTGAATTCAGGGAGTAACCTGGGTGGAGAGTTTGACTCCTTGAAAGTCAACCTCAGCATTCCAGTGAAAAAGATCCCATTTGCGAGAGGTGATGATTATCTCCTTCCTGATTCTGAGCACCTCCTGAAACCAGCAGGAGCTGACGATGCATGGCTCAGACACAGGGATGCACCTTTCTCTGTTTCAGAATTTGGAATTGTTTTGGAACTTCCTTAATGAATTCTAGTAATTTTTTTTTCTGGCTAACAAAAACAACTTGATAAGCCAAATAAAGGCAGGAAGCAAATGGCAAAAGAATATTGCTTGCAAGGTACACCACCCAATTTAATTTGCATTTTCAGCCTTAAAATCACTGTTTGCTACAAGTCAGATCAAGCTGACTGGTTACCTTCTCAGCCTGCAAATGTCTTTCTTGGTTCTTTTCTAGGACTTTATAGACTTCATTCTTAAGGCTTCTTGTAGCACAAGGACTCTGCAGAAATATGTCTTGCCAGCCATTTTAAAAGGGAAAGGATAACACTAATTGCAACGCCCAACTGCAAATTTAGAGCTAAGTTGCAATACATTTGTTTCATATAAAATTGTATTTGAAGAGTCTAGTGAATTTAACTTGAGAATATGTGCAGTAAGACCATAGGTCTCAGAGTGAGAGGTGTCAGAGTTTGCATAAAGCAACTTTAATGCAAAACTTAAAACATCTGTCATCTTTTCGATTGTATCGTCATATGTTTTACGAAGAACAAAAAATCCCCTGACATAGTTGTGTCCTTATATGAAGACTTGCATGCTGGGCAGAAAAAATTATAATCTCTTGAACTGCAATCTGATGAAGTGTGGACATATGGAGTTAAGCACTTTTAAGTAAATATGCAAGCTTTTTTTGCCACATAACAAGACTGACTTATACAGTGCTCAAAGAGAACCCCCTAGGAATCAATTTGCTTTATTTGCAAGCAAATCTCTGCTTGCTACTGGTACTCTGAGCTCCAAGTGTCATTTTGAGATTCAGCAGCCGTTTATAAATAAGCTATAAGGGCTGAATGCTAAAAGGATAAAGTCTGTAATGCTATTTTTTTCCCCCTAAAGTGAAAATGGCTATGACCATGTGAAACTGATGTTGCTCATGTGTATGAGTATGGACTCTGACCAGAGGCACGTTTGGCGTTAAATCTCTGTATTACACCACCATGTATTTTTGTAGTTTATTGTGAGGTAACAGTATTCCTGAGCCAACCTGGTCAAGGTTATGAATACAGAGGCAGAAATATTAAATTTGTTGGCAGATCTGCTGCAGCCTATTGTGTATCTGAGCACACCACAGTGCTACTGTTCCCATCTTCATCCTTTGTCTGCATAGCCTATATAGACTGACAAATCTTTGAGGCAAGAACTTTTCTACTGTGTTTGCAAAGGGTATCTGATCTCACTTAAGGCTCCAAGGTATTGTTGAAGTAAAAATAATAGGAATAATTGCATTCAAAGTTGGCAAAGGAAATAAATTTTCTTTCTTTAGTCAAAGAATGAATATGTTGCTGTAGTCTTAACTTTTTTTTTTTCAGGACATCAGAAAACCTTTTTCTCTTGATCCAATCTTTACATATTGCTCCCCTTACACAGTGAAGAAAGGACAGGTTGCTCACTATGTACATTTTTCACATCTGAAATTGGCTACTATGTGATTTTTTCTGTTATTATCTCGTTTTCATAGGGCTTACTTTGCATCAACAAAGTAGATTTGGTTGAAAATTGTGAACACTTTTGTTTCTTTCATGGATTGCTTGATGAAACTATATTCATTGACTCGAAAAGCCCCCATCATGGCTGCATTTTACAGAACTTGAGACTTTTTCTTCATTTGTTTCTGCCATGCTATCTTTCAAAGAGGCAATCCTATAAGAGCAAAAAGTAATCAGTAAGATAAAAACAATGTATGGATTGAGAGAATTAATCAGGAACAAAGAGAGCTGGCAGCTGATGTTGACAGTTGTGAGACTTCATAGATTTGGGAAAACAGGCATGCTGTGACTCAGCAACCTATGTTATCATCAGAAGCAAAGAACTGAAGTGAGTTAATGGCACCTATGTTACATTGATGAGATACCTTATAAGATATCTGTTAGCAGGTTTTGTTCCTGCAAAGGCAATATGCTGTCATGTAGTAAGGCTGAATGCTTTACATTTACTTGCTCATTATTCCATTCTTTGCTCATTATTTTCTTTTAATGTTATTATTCACAATTTATTGAATCAATTTGTATTATAAAATAGATTATAAAAATACTTGTAATAATTAATCAATGTACTAACTAAAAAACCCAATCACTTATTTTCCTGTATAGGTGGCTGTATAATTATCCAATCTCTATTCTCTGGGACACTTAATATCATTGCTAGAAAAGAAAGACTTCTTGATGATTCATTTTTGTGCATGGCACACATCCCTCAAGGTATGAATATGTGGGTAGTAGAGGATGTACAATGTATAGGGTAATGATCCCTTCCCTCCTCCTCCCCTTCCCTCCCCCTTCTCCCCCCTCCTCCCCCTCCTTTCCCCTTCTCTCCTCTCCCCTCCTTTCCCCTTCTCTCCTCTCCCCTCCTTTCCCCTTCTCTCCTCTCCCCTCCTTTCCCCTTCTCTCCTCTCCCCTCCTTTCCCCTTCTCTCCTCTCCCCTCCTCTCCTCTCCTCTCCTCTCCTCTCCTCTCCTCTCCTCTCCTCTCCTCTCCTCTCCTCTCCTCTCCTCTCCTCTCCTCTCCTCTCCTCTCCTCTCCTCTCCTCTCCTCTCCTCTCCTCTCCTCTCCTCTCCTCTCCTCTCCTCTCCTCTCCTCTCCTCTCCTCTCCTCTCCTCTCCTCTCCTCTCCTCTCCTCTCCTCTCCTCTCCTCTCCTCTCCTCTCCTCTCCTCTCCTCTCCTCTCCTCTCCTCTCCTCTCCTCTCCTCTCCTCTCCTCTCCTCTCCTCTCCTCTCCTCTCCTCTCCTCTCCTCTCCTCTCCTCTCCTCTCCTCTCCTCTCCTCTCCTCTCCTCTCCTCTCCTCTCCTCTCCTCTCCTCTCCTCTCCTCTCCTCTCCTCTCCTCTCCTCTCCTCTCCTCTCCTCTCCTCTCTCCATATTAAACTGTGCTATTTGAACTGATATATGACAGTGGTAGTAAAGAGCCTAATCACAATCCTGTGACAGTTAATGAGACTCTTTTAGCAGTGATTGAGCAAGTTCAAAATAAAGCATTTATGTGACAGACCATCTCCAGAGTATCCAGAGCTTCCAGAAGAATAGTGACTATCTTAGTTTATTTTCACCAGGAACGCCTTTGTTGATGTGAAACTTGAAGTCAGTGAACAGAAGCATTGCAATAGACTTTTGTTAAATCAGCAGTAGAGAAAAGAAGTCTAAGGGGAGACTTTATCACTCTCTGCAACTGCCTGAAATGAGGTTGTGGTGAGATGGGTGTCAATATCTTCTTGCAAGTAAGGAGTGATAGGACAAGAGGAAATGTCCTCATCTTGTTCCAGGGGAGGCTTAGATTGGGTATCAGGTAAAAAAAAAAAATGTTCACTGAAAGTGTTATCAAGCATGGTTGAGTCACCATCCCTGGAAGAATGTAAAAGGCATGTAGTTGTGCCACTTAGAGTTTAGTGGAGGTCTTGGCAGTTTATGGTTAGACTCTATGATTTTAAGGGTCTTTTCCAACTTAAATGATTCTATGATCCTATAAATCTATGACTGTACGACCAAATAAGAGGGTATTGTATGACCAACATTGAAAGAAGGTAGAGTTTACTTGAAGTTGATCCAAAATGTTTAGTTGAATAGACTAATAAACATAAGAAAAATATATCACTAGAAACTGCTGATACTATAAAGCAGTTTATTGTTTTGCTAACAAAGAGGAGACATAACTGTTTTAAAAGTTAAATGGCATCTTCATGCTAACATCTTTAATGTATTTAAGGAAAAACACTGAAGGGAATGGCTTGGTTAGAGTTGCCCTTACCTTGCATACTAGGTCCTGCTGCTGTTCTTTAAAAAGAGGGTGTCCAAATCTGAACTAGTTAGTCCAGAATCCCTTACATATAACAGAGAGAAAGACATAGCTTTACTGCACCATTTCTCAGGTCTGTTTTGAAAAGAAAGTAAATAAATGTACCTCACAAATGCTGATTTTTCTCTGTTGACTGTGAAGGCTGTCCACATAACCAGCTTAGGCAGAAATTATTACATTGCAGAAATTCGTATGAGACACGATGAAGCTCAATGACATGATGATCTCAATCAGAGTTTGCTCACCCTTGAGAAAAGAGGGCTTAGAGGAGACTTTGTAACCATGTTCCAGTATTTAAATGGTAGCTACAGAGAAGATGGGCACTCTGTATTTATAAGGAGTCATGTGGAAAAGGTAAGTGGTAATGGATACAAATTACTCATGAGGACATTCTAACTGAATACGAGAGGAAAATTTTCCACGACAAGAACAACCAACCACTGAGTTCCCTAACATTGGACGTTTGTAAGATTCAGCTGGACAGGGTGTTGAGCCACTTCATCCAGGCTAGTTTTTGCCAAAAAAAGTTGCACCATATGCTCCTTTCAGTTCCTTCAAACCTAGTATTCTATGAGCCTGTGAGTTCCCTAATGCTGAACAGAAAGAAGAAATATGGCTTCCAAATGCAACCTCGAGTTTAAAATATTGCTCTTGACTCAGGCACAATGTGAATATAATGTCAAAAGCCCCTCAAACCTACAACAACTGACCATGTACTCAGCTCCCTTGTTCTCAACACTGGTCAGGCCACACCTTGAGCACTATGTCCAGTTCTGGGCTCCTCAATTCAAGAGAGATGTTGAGGTACTGGAATGTCTTCAGAGAAGGGCAATGAAGCTGGTGAGGGGCCTAGAGCACAAGCCCTGTGAGGAGACGCTGAGGGAGCTGAGGTTGTTTAGCCTGGAGAAGAGAAGGCTCAGGGGTGACCTCATTGCTGTCTACAACTACTTGAAGGAAGCTTGTAGCCAGGTGGGGGTTGGTCTCTTCTCCCAGGCAACCAGCACCAGAACAAGGGGGCACAGTCTCAAGTTGTGCTGGGGGAAGTATAGTCTGGATGTTAGGAGGAAGTTCTTTCCAGAGAGAGTGATTGGCATTGGAATGGGCTGCCCAGGGAGGTGGTGGACTTGCAGTCCCTGGAGGTGTTGAAGAAAAGCCTGGATGAGGCACTTAGTGGCTTGGTCTAGCTGCTTGGCTAGGGCTGGGTGCTAGGTTGGAGTGGATGCTCTTGGAGGTCTCTTCCAACCTGGTTGATTCTGTGATTCTATGATATGCTTCCATAAATTGTGGACTGGCTTTCCTTCATCCTTAATTCTGATCATTTCAAAACCTCACAATATTCACAAAACATGCACTGTGGTGAACCTTCATGAATGATGTTTACTCCTGTTTGTAAGACAGGTGAAAAAAAAAAAAAAAAAAAAAAAAAAAAAAGAAGCTGAAAGAGCACCTGGAGGTCTCTACTAGGTGCTGAGGCACACACACACTCCCTTTTCTACAGATTCCACTACCTGCCATTACACCATGACTTATCAGTCATACCATCCTTAGGTAGAGGGGGTCAAGAGGTAGATGTTGGGAAAGGAATATGTCAGGAGCTCTCATCACCTATAGCTGGACCTTTCTCCTCTCCTAAGTTCACAGTCTAGCAGGGAGGAAAATTTGCTTCTGAACCAATACATAGAATCGTAGAATTGAACCAGGTTGAAAGACTCCTCCAAGATCATCCAATCCAACCTATCAGCCAGCCCTATCCAATCAACTACACTATGGCATTAAGTGCCTCATCCAGTCTTTTCTTGAACACCTTCAGAGATGGTGCCTCCACCACCACTCTGGGCAGCCCATTCCAATGCCAATCACTCTCTCTGGGAAGAACTTCCTCCTAACATGCAGCACAACTTGAGACTGTATTCCCTTGTTCTGTTTCTGGTTCATTGTTCAGGGTAAGTGAAACAGATAATGTAGACTTTAATTATGTGCATTAAAGTATTTTAAAATAAGATTGGTCATGTAACTCAGTCACAAAAACAGATGGAAAAATTACACTTGATCTTAGGTTCCTTTTTCAGAATTATTTAGGTAAATTCCAGAAAAATCAGAAGAGCTCTGCAACACAAAAGTTTCTTATTTGGCCTTTTGTTTTAAGTGTTACTGCTCTAAAGTTACAACAAAGATGTAAAAACGACTCCTTTGATTATGTTCATTTAGTGCCATGAACTTCCAGAAGATTTTTACCTCAATTTCAATGTCCAGCTCTACGTAACCCACAAAATACAGTGCATTTCTATACACCAAGCAGATGCTGCTCGTTCAACCTTTGGTTTTGTGTCTCCTAATGCTTTTAATTTATCCATACAAACTTAAGTTCACATTCCCATATATATATATATATCTTTAATTCAGCATATTAAAATCCTGCTCCAGGCTTCTCCTGTGATCATCCTCTTCCCATTTATCTTTCAGACAGCAATAAAAATATGTAAATACTAAGCCACAAAAAGTGTATTATTGTAATGTTAAGGATGTGACTAACACCCACAAAACGCCAGAGGTTTCAAAGTCAAGGCTGCATGTTGAGTCTGACTCTTTCAACACTCATGTTAAGTAAAATTCAATTAAAAAAGCTCTGATGAGCTGGAGATAAGATTATTTTACTACCACTACTACCTGTAATAGTTGAGTTATGGGACTGCTTGCAACATCAGCAGTGTCCATGCATCATGGGCCGGAACCACAGTTTCAGGTGACATGAACAGAGCCTAGACTTGAGAGAAGTTGCAAACGTTCACTAGCCGCTGCTCCATCTTCTTCTGTATGACTCTGTGACCATTGAGCATAGAATCAGCCCCTTGGCACAGTACAAAACCGCTTAAGGCCACTCCAACGTACACCAGTTGATAAAAAACAAGTGGTGGGTAGGTGAAAGCTAGCAGTATTGCTAAAAATATTTGTAGATAATTAACACTGTACCACTGGCAAAAATACATTGCTTCATTTATTCTTAGAAGAATCACCAGTATAATAGATTAGCACTTGAATCACCAGTATAAGAGGTTAGCACTTAGCTATTGTTTATGGTTTACTACAAACGGCCCTCTTCATTGGAGGGAAAGCTTTGCAGAATCAAACTGAAGACAGTAAGTTGTTGCCTTTTATCAGCCATCTTTGAAAACCAGGCCCCAAAGTCCTAATTAACTAACAGTAGCAGTTTAGTACCCCTTGGAGCAAACAGTATCAGATTTGAATTACAAATGGGCATATCTGTGCCCCAAACTCATGTCCAACGTCTGATAAAAAGTGTAGTTGTAAAGACATTATTAATTAAAGTAAGATACTTGTTTTATGTAGTTCTCCTGTTTTATGCGTGTGTGGTGAGAAACAAACTTTTCTATCCTCCAAAGGCCAAAGAAATTAGAAAAAAGCATGGAAAAGTGTATTTCAAGTAGGAAGACTTAACCCTCAGTATTTTCTACTTACTTCAGATATTTAAGCTGTAGAAGCACTTTTAACACATAGGAAAGCTGAACAGTAATGTAGGAATGAAATAACTAATTTAAAGACACTCCACAGAAATCTATCTCACAGTCAGCAAATCATAGGTAGCACTAATTTCTGCTGTCACATATAGAAGGTTCTTGAAAATGGCTTTGCTTATGAGTAGGGAAATAGGCAGCAACATAGATCCATCCCCGGACAATAGAGCATTCCCCCATTTTCTGCTACCTCTCTCAACAGTCTAAGAAACCTTCCATTAGCTGGGCCAATGGACTTGCAAGGAAGGGCATAGAAATTACATACAGGCTTTATTTATCTATTTATAATTTGCTTATTTAGTTTTACACTCCTTCATATTCAGCAGGCAAAGTGGCATTTGCATTCTCATTTTGATAGGGAATTATCATTTAAATGTGGAGACATAAATGTAGTGGCAACCAGATATGGACCAGTAACTATGTAATCACTCATCTCCACAAAGAAAATTACCAGAGAACTTCTGCTGTTAATGCCCAGATGCTACAGCTAGAGACTTGTAAGCTATATCAAACAGAAGACTTACTCCATCAGTTGCAAAACAGAACATGTTCATTTGCCTTGAAATATAAACAAAATACATGAGAGGGAGGAGTCAGTTTGCAATGACTTCTTTTAAATTCCTTCCCCAACAATCCCACACAATGTGCAATTATTGGCATTATAGTGGTTTAATCTTGTCTGTTCTTAAACCACAATAAATGTCTTGGTCATGACCTGAATGAAGCACACAGTTCTGATTTTGATCTTATATTAACGTTTCACAAGTCAGGAGTTCCTCTTGATTTAAACTGGTATGTACAGAGATCAGAGTTAGACATAGATCTAGAAATCTCTTATAGATCTTTCTAGGCATAATTCAGCGCTGCAGAATGACACATAGGTTGTCTTTTGGTTTGAGTTTTGTTGGTTTTGGTTTTGGGGTTTTGGTTTTGGTTTGGGTTTTTTGTTGTTGTTGTTGTTGTTTTTTTCCTCTGGCAACCATTGTGGTCTCCTTCATAAAAGGTTGTGAGAGGACATAGATTCAGACATGCTGGAATGTAGTCTAATCTCCTCATTTTGATCTTTAGAAAATAAAGATGTCTTTATTTACTTTTCTTTTTTACACACATTGTCTTTCAAAATATAAATACTTTAAAAGAAGGAGGGAGAGGTTGGAAATCGACAAAAAAGAAGACATTGTTTTAATTGTCTAATAAGCTCAACCTTTGGGAGAACAACTCTAACCTTTGGACAGATGCCAACAACTGCCATTTAGGTATTTACATCTGTTTATCCTCTCTGTCAAATGTCTTTTGTCTTAGGTTTGACATGGGAGTACAAATGTTCTGACCTCTACAAGCGGTTCTCAAACACTGGATAAAAGACTTCTTTCCCCCTTTTCCAAAAGGATGAACACATACTTTTACCCTCCCTTATTCTCCTTTACCAGCTATACGCTTCTGAGGCAGTTGTTGACAAGACCTGCATAATTCAGTTTATGTGTGTGACTAGAATTTATCAAAGATCCTGCTGAACTTTGCAGCTAGCATGCATTTATTCTCTACAACTCTATTCCAAGTCTTCAATATATGCTTTTTACTTTGCAAATCATAACATCATGCTAACATTGCCACGTATAACATGCAAAACTTGGGGTTCTTTTAGACTTTAAGAACCTAGAAGTCTCTCTGGAGGAAAAATCCATTTAAGTATGTATTCATAGACTTGCCTCTTAAAATTATTTTTTAATTAAAAATCACTTTTGTTCACTGTGCATGATTTTTCATGTCCACATGTAATTTTTCATGTCCACAGATAGTAAAGGCAGAAGAAAATAATGATTGGAAATGGCAACCTTGAAAATCCCTCTCTTCCCTGTCATAAAAGCTGGGGTTTTCTCATTAGATACACTGCCTTGCTACTAAAAGAGACATCATTTAAGTACACAAATAATCATAGCTGTATTGTGGTTTTCAAGAACGCTGTGAATATCATGTTTCAGCAATCACTGAATGTTTTCTTTGGGTTTGGTATGAAACACAGCAATAAAGTTCTCTCTCAGCTTTATAGAACCCAAAATGTTTGATGGTGTGTCTTTAAGATCAAATGGAAATTAAAGTCTGCGGAGGAAGTTCAAATGAAGCTTCCAGGTAGAACTGCAACATAAAAAGCTACAAGTTAATTGATAAACTCCAGGCAGAGAAAAAAGCCTTTAGGCTTGGCTTGGCTGCTCTGTCAATCTACAGCAATCCCAAACGGTGCTTGACTTTAATCATGTCTTTAGGTGGAAGGAAAACCAAGAGATCTCCCTCAGACCTGCATCTTTCCTGGCTGCCTACAGAGTTTGATAAATAGGAACTTTCAGGATTTCTATGCCCAGTAAGCCTCACTTGTCCATGTAGGGAGGAAAGAAACAAACTTCTGTTGATGGCAAAACAAATGAAGCTTTTGCAGAGTTAGTCAAACTTTTCACAAAAACAAAGCTGCTGCCATTTGTCTCACTGTTTTGGTACAGAATTATACCCAGCCATGGCAATCATGAGGCTACTAGAGGATATACTCCACAGTACAGTAGAATCATAGAATCTGTCAGGGTTGGAAGGGACCACAAGAATCATCCTGTTCCATCCCCCCTGACATGGGCAGGGACACCTTACCCTAGAGCAGGCTGGCCAGAGCCCCATCCAGCCTGGCCTTAAACACCTCCAGGGATGGGGCCTCAACCACCTCCCTGGGCAACCCATTCCAGGCTCTCACCACTCTCACGGTGAAGAACTTCCTCCTCACTTCCAGTCTGAACCTACCCATCTCCAGCTTCACTCCATTCCCCCTAGTCCTGTCACTACCTGATAGCCTAAAAAGTCCCTCTCCAGCTTTTTGTAAGCCCCCTTCAGATACTGGAAGGCCACAAAAAGGTCATCTCGGAGCTTCCTCTTCTCCAGACTGAACAGCAGCTTCCTTTCTCAGAGAACAGCATCTGAGAAGGAATTCACAGCATTGAATTTAACTGCAATCTTTGATTTTTTTTCCTGTTCAAATGCTGTATACAACAGTTAAAGTCTTTTCATTCTCTCCTAGGTGCAATACTGATATTTACCTTTATGTTGAAGATGCCAGTGGCAAGCACTGGCTGGCTCAAACTCATGAAGTTGTTGTTATCATGGAAATATTGTTCTGAGTACAAGATTTTTAGGACAGGATATATGTATTTTTCCCCTGTGTGTCTGAAATAGCACAAGTGTAAAGAGCATTATTGCCACCTGTATGAGTAACACAACTGCCCTCAGTTTCACTGTAACATTCTCACTTAGAGAAAAAGTGGCAAGCTGTTCACTCTAAATGACCCAGTGCCCTAGAATGCTTTTGTTGTCCAGAGTAGCACAAAGTTTTCATTTTCCTGTTTGAGAGTCATTCTCTTCACCAGGCCATTATGAAAAACTAGAACTCTCAGAAGTCTAGAGCAATGTGTTGGAGTTCTGTTTGTTTTTTCATTTGAAGCTGTTGCCAGGAAAGACAAGCTAATTGAATTGTGGAGCTGCTTCTGTCATTTAATAATTAGCAGGCACTCAGAAAATATATTATTCATTTTTTAAAAAAACATAAATAATTAAAATGTAATAATGACACTTTCATAAGTAATATTTCATACTCTGTGAATACTTTCCAGGATTTCCTTACATCCTAAATCTACACCTCGCTCCTAGCTAGTGAATGACTTTTCTGCTGCACTCACTGAGAGTGGATGGGGTAAAGGCATCTCAGCTTCCTTTCTACTTAGATATCTATGGGAATATCTTCAAGAGCTTCTCCCCTCCAAGGAGAATAGACTTTTTTAAGCAGCCAGATTCTTAGGCACAGATATTATGCAACCAGAAGTTAAAACTAGGATGCATCTGAAAATAGGGGATTTTTCACTTGTAAAACCATTTAAGCATCAAACACCTATAATTTGGGGACTCCAAAGTTTCCAGACTATTGAAATGATCAAGAACCAGAAATGACAGGGAATATTTCAACTAAAGATTTTGTAGCTTTTTTTGCTTATTTAGAAGTTAACATTTGAAAAAGATGCAGCTAGGCAGAATTCCAGGAAAACATGCTCTCCTGTTTTACCATCAAAATCCCAGTCCTGCAGACAATAACTGCTGGATATAGTCATAGAATCATAGAATCATAGAATCAACCAGGTTGGAAGAGACCTCAAAGATCATCCAGTCCAACCTATCACCCAGCCCTAGCCAGTCAACTAGACCATGGCACTGAGTGCCTCATCCAGTCTTTTCTTGAAGACCCCCAGGGACGGTGCCTCCACCACCTCCCTGGGCAGCCCATTCCAATGGGAAATCACTCTCTCTGTGCAAAACTTCTTCCTAACGTCCAGCCTATACCTACCCTGGCACAACTTGAGACTGTGTCCCCTTGTTCTATTGCTGGTTAACTGGGAGAAGAGGCCAACCCCCACCTGGCTACAATGCCCCTTCAGGTAGTTGTAGACAGTAATAAGATCACCCCTGAGCCTCCTCTTCTCCAGGCTAAACAGGCCCAGTTCTCTCAACCTCTCCTCATAGGATTTGTGTTCCAGGCCCCTCACCAGCTTTGTTGCCCTTCTCTGGACATGTTCCAGTACCTCAACATCTTTCTTGAATTGAGGGGCCCAGAACTGGACACAGTACTCAAGGTGTGGCCTGACCAGTGCTGAGTACAGGGGAAGAATAACCTCCCTTGTCCTGCTGGCCACACTGTTCCTGATGCAGGCCAGGATGCCATTGGCTCTCTTGGCCACCTGGGCACACTGCTGGCTCATCTTCAGCTTACTATCTATCAGTACCCCCAGGTCCCTTTCCTCCTGGCTGCTCTCCAGCCACTCAGTCCCCAGCCTATAGCGCTGCTTGGGGTTATTGTGGCCAAAGTGCAGAACCCTGCACTTGGCCTTGTTAAATCTCATCTCATTGGCCTCTGCCCACCCATCCAGCCTGTCCAGGTCCCTCTGCAGGGCTCTCCTACCTTCCAACAGATCAACACCTGCTCCTAGCTTGGTGTCATCTGCAAACTTACTGATGCTGGACTCAATGCCCTCGTCCAGATCATCAATAAAGATATTGAACAGGACTGGGCCCAGCACTGATCCTTGGGGAACACCACTTGTGACTGGCTGCCAACTGGACGTGGCACCATTCACCACCACTCTCTGAGCTCTGCCATCCAGCCAGTTCTTGATCCAGCACAGAGTGAATCTGTCCAAACCATGAGCTGCCAGCTTGGCTAGGAGCTTCTTGTGGCAGACAGTGTCAAAGGCTTTGCTGAAGTCCAAGTAGACTACATCCACAGCCTTCCCCACATTCACCAGGCGGGTAACCTGATCATAAAAGGAGATCAGGTTGGTGAGGCAGGACCTGCCCTTCCTAAACCCATGCTGGCTGGGCCTGATCCCTTGGCTATCCTGTAGGTGCTTTGTGATGGCACCCAAGATGACCTGTTCCATGACCTTGCCTGGCACTGAGGTCAGGCTCACAGGTCTGTAGTTTTCTGGCTCCTCCTTATGACCCTTCTTGTGTATGGGAATCACATTGGCCAGCTTCCAGTCTTCAGGGACCTCTCCAGTGAGCCAGGACTGCTGATAAATGATGGAGAGTGGCTTGGCCAGCTCAGCTGCCAGCTCTCTCAGCACCCTAGGGTGGATCCCATCCGGTCCCATGGACTTGTGAGGATCCAAGTGACTTAGCAGATCCCTTACTGCTTCCTCATGGATTAGAGGGGGACTGTACTGGTCCCTGACTCCATCCACCACTTCAGGAGTCCAGCTGTCCTGGAGACAACCTGTCCCACTAGTGAAGATTGAGGCAAAGAAGGTGTTAAGCACCTCTGCCTTTTCCTCATGCTTTGTCACTCTATTCCCCTCTCTATCTAACAAGGACTGGAGGTTGTCCTTGGCCCTTCTCTTGCTATTCATATATTTAAAGAAACACTTTTTATTTTCCTTGGCAGCTGTGGCCAGCCTGAGCTCCAAGTGGGCTTTTGCCTCTCTAATTTTTCCTCTACAAGACCTAGCAACCTCCTTGAACTTCTCCTGGGACACCTCCCCTCTTTTCCAAAGGTGATACACTCTCTTTTTAATCTTTAATTCCTTCAGCAGCTCCCTGCCCATCCAGCCTGGCTGCCTCCCTCGTCGGCTCATCTTCCGGCTCAGTGGCACTGCCTGCTCCTGTGCCTTCAGGAGTTCTTTCTTGAAGCAGGTCCAACCTTCCTGGACCCCTTTGTTTCTAAGGGCTATTTCCCAAGGAACTTTCTGAATTAGTTCCTTAAATAGGCTGAAGTCTGCCCTTCGGAAGTCCAGTGTGGAGGTTCTGTTGATGCCCCTCCTGGTTTCTCCACGTATTGAAAACTCTATAATTTCATGGTCACTGGACCCCAGGCAGCCTCCAACCACCACATCCCCTACCAGCCCCTCTCTATTTGTGAGCAGCAGGTCAAGCAGGGCTGCCCCCCTGGTAGGCTCACGTAACAGCTGGGATAGGAAGTTGTCTTCCACACATTGCAGAAACCTTCTAGACTGCTTCTTCTCTGCAGTGTTTAAGTCCCAGCAGATGTCTGGTAGGTTAAAGTCGCCCACCAGAACAAGGGCAGGTGATCTTGAGGCAGCCTCCAGTTGCTTAAAGAGTAATAAATCAACCTCTTCTTCCTGGTTGGGTGGTCTGTAACAGACTCCAACCAGGATATCAGCCTTGTTGGCCTTCGCCTTAAGTCTCACCCATAATGACTCAACTTGATCATCCCTGATTTCTACCTCCATGACATCCAGAGCATCCCTAATATACAGAGCCACTCCCCCGCCCTTTCTCCCTTGCCTGTCTCTCCTGAAGAGTCTGTAGCCATTGATTACAGCACACCAATCATGTGAGCCATCCCACCATGTTTCAGTGATGGCGACAATATCATAGTTTCCCTCCAGCACCAGAGCTTCCAGCTCCTCTTGTTTGTTACCCATACTGCGTGCATTAGTGTACATGCACTTCAGCTGGGCTGCTGCTTTTACTCCTAGCTCTAGCCTACCTTCCTCAATTCCCTTTGATTTATCTCTGGTGCTGTCATGTTTAACCCCCTCCCCCTTCCATTCTAGTTTAAAGCCCTCTCAACAAGCCCAGCCAGCTCATGTGCCAGTCCATTGAACCTGAAAAGATAGCCACCTTCAGAGTGCAGTATTAGTATAAATATACAGTGCATCAGAGCACTATAATAAAGTTACAATAAAAATTTAAATGACCCAAATCACTTTAATGATCTTAGTCCTGATTTATACTAGTGTAAATATAAGGAAATCACGACTAGCTACTTTCTTGGAGCATTTGTGGTTGTAAACCCTTTGGAATTTATCTTTCTCTTTTCTGAAGTATAAAGCTGATTTAAAGCCAATGTAAATGTAATTTACATTAAGAAACTTTCCTCTGTCAGTCTCATGTAAGCATATAATACCATAGATGTGAAGCACAAAACCTGTGAGAGCAAGCTTTACCATACTATGTCATGAACCAACGGTATAATTTTATTAAGTTGTCTCATTCTTATATTAAGAATTTATAAGAACTTTTCACTACCTAAAATGAAAAAAAAATAGAAGCAGTGGGTAGAATAGAGACTTACCCACTTATGAAAGTGCCTGAAACTCTAGAGAAAATGCTGAAAAACACTAGGGTTCCATACAAATCTCCCCAGAGAAATAGGATGATAAGTACAGGGGACATTACAGGTTTCCTGCTGTGAAGAACAAAGACAGGGAAAATGGTGAGAATATACCCCAGTAGAACTCAGAGCATTAAGGTTAGCAAGAACCAAAACCAGTAGATTAGATCATCATGGTTCTCAACCACATTAGTGCTTTGCAGAAAACAACAGAAGGAGGCAGTGGAAAAGTTTGCCAATAATCTGGCATATTAACTGAATGATTGCAGTCTTGGTGCAGCTCTGTCTAGCCCAATCAAATGGTTCCCTTCGTTGGTGCCAGCTACATTATCAGGTATATCAGTAACCATATCAGTTGTAACATGTACCGAATTGCTGAGATCAACAGAAACTCAAAGCTTGGAAAGAGTTAAAACACATGATTAGACACAGGGCCAAAATCAAAAGGCCTTCACCCATCCTACGGGTGGTGCTATCTCAAAGTATAATCACACCCTGGGGTGGCATAATGCTATTTATCAACTAACTTGTCTATATATGAGATGAGCAAGACAGAGACTTTTGTTTAGCATGCATTTAAATGCTGCCAAGCAAGAACTGCAGCTGTGACAACCATCCTGTAAAGCTCTCAATCAGGGAAAAAGAAAAAGAAAGGAATGAATCCATTCATGGAAGGTGGATGAAAACATGGACACATAAGGTCAGTGCCCTTTCCCCCTTCATGGTAAAGAAACACGTGACACTGAAGGAAGGTAGGAACAAGGGAGAGAAGGAACAAGAAGCATTGTAGGACTAAGACTAATACTCCTATTCATTTTTTTTTTTTACTTCTGTGTTGATTCATAGTGACAAAAGGAAAAGGAAGCTAAGAACTCAGACACCTTTACATCTTACCATAAAATATGCCTCTTGTTACCACTTCAATTGACTTTACAGTCAGGTCCAGCATTGAACTTTCAGAAGTCATTGAGAAATTGCCATCAAGATCCCAAACCTCTCTATAATCCCTTCAACAATTTGCCTGAAAAAGTAAATAATTAGAGTAGGTAAGGTTGAAAAATCAATATGTGTGAGGGGTATTAGTGAAAACTAGCCCTTCTTTTACTTATGATCACCAAATTACAAACAAAAAGAGAGACAGAAGGAAAAAAGTAAAGGATACACAGCTCCCTCCTTTGAACTAAAGGTAATATGCATAAAACCAACAAAGAATGACTTAAGTTTCCATAGTGCATCAGGATACTGTGCAGCTTAATTCCAGAATAGGTCAGTAAGTCAAACACGATATCTGGGTTACTTTAAAAGTCTGTGTGTTTCATCACGACTAGTAACATTTGAAGCTATCTGAACTAAGGTAATGAAGGCAGTCAAATCTCATGCTTCAGTCTACAAAATTATTACCTATAGAAGTTGAGTAAGGATTTTTTTTTACTCCATGTGCTAAGTGTGCCATTGGTCATGATTTATTTCCTTACAAGGAGGAAGGTTCCCCTTTGCTCTGCTGCACTGGGTATTTCCTGTGTTGAAGATACCAGCTCACTGTGCCAGGTATTTTGCCTTGGAAGGAAAATGCACGATATGTGAATTTAAGCATTTTATCTCACAAATGAAGCAGATGAAGAGAGAACACAC
Source organism: Pogoniulus pusillus (assembly GCF_015220805.1). NCBI lineage: Eukaryota > Metazoa > Chordata > Aves > Piciformes > Lybiidae > Pogoniulus > Pogoniulus pusillus. The sequence continues at coordinate 14,506,449 of NC_087264.1, read as the reverse complement.
AGTTGGTTACAGCAAGTCAGCTGACAAGCACTAACTTGTTAAACTGCTGTAACGCAATCGTATCCCATATTGTGCCTGTATCCTGAGGAGAGGGACAAATAGCTGAGCATGCTAAGATGCCATGAGGTAAAGCCAGTGTGTATTTCTTTTCCACAGCTTTTTGGATTTTCACAGGCTGCCTACACTGTGCAAGCAAGCACTTTTGTCAATACTTTTTAAAAGCAAGCAACTCTGTCATTTGGGAGTCTTCCTTTTCTTCCTCTCTGCTTATTCCTTCTTATAAACACATTCACACACAAACACACTTCTACAGATATGTATCTTAAACAGCCAAGTCTGCTTTTCAAGGCTGTATAATTTGGTCAATGTTAAAACTCAGATGGAAATTCTCTTTTGCATGAATACTCTGAAAGCATTGGAAATTCTTTGTGCACATGTCCACAGCATCCACAGTTCCACAGACAGACACAGGTAGGCTGAAAGAGCAATCAGGATACCATCTGTGTTTGGCAGAAGATCTCTAACCACTTTGCTGCTTTCTCTCTCTCATTTCTCTTAGTGTGAAGAGACAGAGGAACCCATGGAGATTCAGTGAGAATTTAACAGAACATATTGAAGGCTGCACTGACAACTGTGGATTCAGAGAAGATGAAAAATGATGCTGGAGCAGTAATGATACTGTGGATTCAGAAGGGATTTCTGAAGTGACTAGCACAGGCACCAACTCAGCCTACTCTACCCTTGCACCCCCATTTGTGTTCTTTTTTATGCAAGATTTTACTGTTCACAGCTGCTGGTTGATGGAGAAGAAAATCTTATGTACCCAGAGTAAAGAGTTTTTAATTCCTCTGCTTTCTGAAAACACACCCATTCTTTATGCACATTTACCTTTAAAATGGTGAGGGCAAAATTTAGAGCATAAAGAATAATGGTTCTATTATCTGTCATGTTGGCATCATACACATACAATCTCCACTTTTCCTGCAGTCTTGCAGAATTGATTTCCTTTTCATTTATAGAAAGTGGGCCATGCATTTTTGAGCATAACACTTTCTTCTGGCCAGAAGTGCCTTAGTCTAGTTAGATGCAAATCTACTTTTGTCACTGGAATGATGATCACTATCATTCTAGATGTGAATTTCATAATCTACCTAAGAAGGTATCTACATAGCCATGGATAACAGAAGGACAGTAAGAGAGACCTTATTTTCTTTGTGGCACTCTAGACATGAACATGTCTGGCAGTCAGGATATAAAATCATAGAATCATAGAATATCAGAGGCTGGAAGGGACCTTAAAAGATCATCTGGTCCAGCAGCCCCCCTGCCAGAGCAGATCACACTGGAATACATCCACAGTTCTTGAATACCTCCAGAGAGGAAGACTCCACAACCTCCCTGGGCAGCCTGTTCCAGTGCTCTGTCACCCTCACAGTGAAAAAATTCCTTCTCAGGTTTACATGGAACTTTCTATGCCTCAGCTTTCACCCATTGCCCCTTGTCCTGTCACCAAGAAGAGGCTGGCTCCATCCTCCTGGCACTCATCCCTTACCTGTTTATAAACATGAATGAGGTCATCCCTTAGTCATCTCCTCTCCAAGCTAAAAATCCCCAGCTCCCTCAGTCTCTCCTCATAACGAAGATGTTCAACTCTATTAATGATGTTTGTGGTGTTGGTGTAGGTGTTGAATTCAGAATACTTTTATCCAGAAAAGGCAACAGGAGGAAAAAGACCCTTGTTTTCTAAATAGCAATTTTTTCTTCCACACTTTGCCAGCAATAGAGTATGACACTATATACAAGTTAACATTACTGAATTCTTTAGCAAATACATCAAGTATTTATGAGTTTTGCTCAAGATTTTAGGCCTCAAAAAGATCAGAATTTTAAGCAAAACATCTTGCAACAAAACAGGGTCATGGTACACACATCACTTCAAACAGTTTTTGGATTATATTGATTCAATTTCCCATTTTATTGGGAAACGTATAAGGTGTGTGTGATTATGGATTGAAATGCTACTTAGCAAAAGAAGTGAGAAATCAGTAAGATCAAGCCAGATCTTGCTCTGGCTTCTTAGCAAAAATGTCGTGTTCTAATTGCAGAAGTTTTTTAATGGGCAATACTTTCTCAATTATTTATTAAAATAGTATAGACAAGTTGAGATAGGTTAAAAAAAAACCCAGAAAAGCTCACAGAACTGACAATTAAAAAAATCACATAATGTACTAGGGATATGGTCTTTACAGCCCAGAGTAATACTTTTTCTTTCCAAATAATTACTTTAATAACCTATGACATCAAAACTCCATACTACCCTCAAGGGAGGATGAGAAGGAGAGAGAAGACAGAAATTAACAGCTTTATTTTTTTTAATACCTGTTTAAGTTTTCAGAATGGACAATTCTTGGATTTATCAGTTTGATTTCAGTCCTTAATTAGTCTAAACATCTTAACACTCAGGTGCTTTCTTTTACAGAAAGACTAAAACACATAACTCTCAAGTGCTTTCTTTTACAGAAAGAATAAAAGACACAACCCTGACCCAAAGACCACAGCCTATGTGAAATGAGATGGTTTAAAATGAAAATCATTAAAGGAAATAAAGATTTATCAAACATAATTTTCAGAGTGATTCCCCCTCCCTCCCCTTTTGAGATCAATTAAAACATTAGAGTCTTCACAACTCAAATGTATGTTGAGGGCAACTCCAAGGATGTAGCATGCACAAAGTATAACAGACTCTAAGCAACATTTTGGTTTTATCGTATTTGTAAGCAGGTGGAGAATTGTTAAAAGATGTACTCAGCACTGGTCAGGCCACACCTTGAGTACTGTATCCAGTTCTGGGCCCCTCAATTCAAGAGAGATGTTGAGGTGCTGGAACATGTCCAGAGAATGGTGACAAAGTTGATGAGGGGCCTGGAACACAAACCCTATGAGGAGAGGCTGAGGGAGATGGGGAGCTGGATGAGTCTCAGGGGTGACCTCATTGCAGTCTACAACTCCCTGAAGGAAGGTTGTAGCCAGGTGGGGGTTGGCCTCTTCTCCCAGGCAACCAGCAATAGAACAAGGGGACACAGTCTCAAGCTGTGCTGGGGGAAGTATAGGCTGGATGTTAGGAGGAAGTTCTCCATGGAGAGAGTGATTTGCCATTGGAATGGGCTGCCCAGAGAGGTGGTGGACTTGCAGTCCCTGGAGGCATTCAAGAAAAGCCTGGATGAGGCACTTAGTGGCTTGGTCTAGTTGACTGGCTAGGGCTGGGTGCTAGGCTGGACTGGATGATCTTGGAGATCTCTTCCACCCTGGTTGATTCTATGATTCTATGTTACACTTATTTGAAAAACTGGCCTAAAATGCTACCATCAGAAATTACAAAGAAGTAAGTATTTTGAAAATCTGCCCTTTATTTAAATACCTAGGTGGGAGTTGAACTTGTTAAAAAAACAGTTTGGTTGCTTAACAGATGCTGAGACCAAAACTTTTACTGAGGTTTTACAAGTGGCTCCCTATAAAAATGGCCTGAATCAGTGGGTTTGAGTTTGACTCAGTAACGCACTACAGAACTTCTGAACGAAAGGAATTTAAGCTTTTTTTTTTTTTTAGACTTCTCAGTAGTCCAGAAACTCCCAAAAGTATTTGAACTATGACTGAAACTGGTATGAAGAAGTTAGGAGTAAATGTCTGTTCTCACAGTGGGTGAAGATCACCTATGAACTTCTGCAGAAAATAGCGTTAACACATTCTTAGTAACCACTGGGGCAATAAAATGCGATATATATACACATATATATACACATAAAGAGAAGCACTGCCTTACACTCATACCATTACAATTCATTGGAGGAAGTTTGTAAAATGCTAAAGATAGTTCCCTGAAAAATGTTAGCTCAGTAGTCATCACAAAGGTAAATGAAGTGTTCAGAATCCTTAAGACAAGAGTGGAGAACAAAGCAGAAAATTTCATCATTCCACAGCAGAAATCTACTATTAACACAAGAATAAAATCTCAGCATACCACTGTAGAAATCCACGACTAACCTATTACACGACAATAGAGTTCAGGTCCCATCTCATAAAAATAGTAAGCTAGAATGGGAAAAGATTCATATATAGGTGAGAAGGATCTCAGTATGGAAGTGATTCTCTACAGGAATGACTAAGGAGGCAAGGACTGGAAGAGAGAATGTGATAAAGATCTACAAAACCCCAAGTGGCCTGGGTAAGGCCCAGATACACCTTGTTATCTTCCATTTCAAGTATTAAGTGCCTTTAAAGAAACCAGACTCTAAACAAACAGAAGGAGATGTTTCCTTATGCAGCTGATAGCAGCCCAGTGGAAATTCTTGCCAAAGGAGGATAAGGAGCATTTGCAAGGGTTCCAGAGATAAATAAAAGATCTGCAGGCTACCAAACAGACAAACATCAGATTCAGGAAGTCCTTTAAGCTGAATGTGAGAGGATGTTTGATGAGAATGACAGAGGAAGATCATATATACATACTCCATGTCTTCTCCTGGTGTATTCTTGCATTTACACTTACAGTTAGTGCTTGAGAAAAGACACTGTGCTGGATGAATATCTAAAAGTGACCCAAAATGAAATCCAAAATGAAGTTCCAAAATGGAATCATTGCTCTGCTTGAACAGAAATCTCATTGTAGCTCATTAATTTAGCAATTCTGCACACATTTGATGCTCTGACAAATGCCTCTCATGGTCATTGCTGTGTGCAGCATGACACCCAGAAGACTGTGGCAAAACTCCATTTTTAGAGAATATTGTGACATGATTTGTGTTAGATACCCAAAAAGAAAGCACTTCCATGCAAAGCTTTTGTTCAAGCATAATTTCTTTTAACAATAAAATAATGGAAGAGTAGAGAAAAGAGTGAGAGGTGTACATTGTTAATAAAAAGTGTGCTTTACTGGAACTCCTGTGGTTCAATATCATAGCAGTACCGTTCATCTCACAGATTATTATGGAAGGAGCTAATGTGCCATACAGAAGAGCAATTAGCCAACTAACTATAAGGTGTTGTATTTAACAGTGTTTTAGTGGGAAAACTTGGAGCTTGGCACTTCATGGGGAGGGGAAAAATTTGCTTTTGTATTTGTTGGGTGCATTAAAAAAAAATTTAAAAGGTCGTTTTTGTGTCACCAGTACAGTAGGCAATCAGATTGAATACAAGAGAATTGTTTCTAAATAATATATTTGTTTCTGAATAATTTCTCCAATTTACCCACTTTTCATGAATTTCATAATAATTACCAAAGTTGAATAGCTATGAGTTTCATGTCATCCTTGTATTCATGCAGTGGCAGCTGCATAATACTGCTTGAGACCGCAGCATATAATTGAAATTAGTTCTTAAGAATTTACTAATACAAGCTTTTGTTTAAGTTCATGGGCCAACTTCACCCCTGATGGAAGCCCAATCAAGGCAGTGAATTTGAATAGTATTAGCATCATGTGTTTATTTTAAAATGTTGACAGGATAGCATTTCAGACATCAAAATGTCATAGAAGTTGGAGAAAGAGCTCTGGAAATGTCAAAAATGGAGATTTGCCAGTGTTCGTTGGATTAGCAGCATTTACAAGCCACAATCCATCCAACAAGGCAATCTGAAAGAAATCTGTGATTAGAAGAAATGTCCTGGCTTAATAGGCTAAAAAAGTACATGGCTGAAGACAGAAGTTCTTTTTCATGCACTCATAAATGGGTGATCTGTCTGCTACTGAAAATAAATGTAAAGATTATTTGATTTCATTCAAGCTGTGACTTGAACAATTCTAAATTGCAAGTAAGCTGGGTCAGAAAATAGAGCAAAGCTGGAGGTGGGGAGATTCAGATTGGAAAAGAGGAGGAAGTTGTTCACCATAGAATCATAGAATCAACCAGGTTGGAAGAGACCTCCAAGATCATCCAGTCCAACCTAGTACCCAGCCCTATCCAATCAACTAGACCATGGCACTAAGTGCCTCATCCAGTCTTTTCTTGAAGACCCCCAGGGATGGTGCCTCCACCACCTCCCTGGGCAGCCCATTCCAATGGGAAATCACTCTCTCTGTGAGAGTGGTGAGAGCCTGGAATGGGTTAGGGTTAGGGCAGTTTAGGCCCCATCCCTGGAGGTGTTTGAGGTCAGGCTGTATGAGGCTCTGGCCAGCCTGCTCTAGGGTAGGGTGTCTAATTCTAGCTGGAATTAGATGATCTTTGTGGTCCCTTCCAGCCCTGACTGATTCTATGATTCTATGAAAATAAGAGAGAAATAAGCAACTCTGATTAAGGTTTAAGTTGGAGATATAAAGAAATAAGTGTTTGAGCTAAGAAACCTAAGAAGAGTATGGGAATGCCTTCTGTCCTTTCCTTTGCCATCTCCCAATCACAAGGTTCCAGTTTTACAAAGGAGTTTGTAAAGTCTGAGGTTACGATTTCAGCTGACTCTGATATTGTGCAAGTTCTGAACTGCTGGCACTGCTTCCTTGCCCTCATCATCCCTCACTGATCTAGATATCACAAAAGGTTATGTTATCTGACTTGAACTTGTTGGAAAGGGAACGTGTATATGAATATTAAATTTGCTTTGAAAAAACAGTGGTATAAAGTTAGGGAGTAATTACTGCAAAATCCAACAAATTATAAATGTTATAAAGGTTGTATGTATTGATCTCTAAATGCTACTTCATTTTCCCATAAAGTACTGTATCTTGCTACATTTCATAATGCTGCCAAAACATTATGAGCTTGGTTGGAATTAGCAGTAATATTCCCATAACCTCGACTACTGGAAAAGAAAAAAAACCTAATTTTTTTCAGTGCTTCAAAGTTGTGTTTTAGCAAAAGAAACAGTAAGAGAGTCATAAAACATATACCTGTTTGAATTTCCTTAGTGAGAAAGAATAACATGGGGTGAAGGGGAAAAAGAAGTAACAAACATAGTGGTTAACCCACATGCTAAGAGCGCTCTAAGTGTTCTGGTTAATTACAGAGAAGCCAATTGTTTCATGTGAACGATGGCTCATTATTTAAATATACTCAGAAACTGGTTAATTAGTTTACTTGGCCAACTCTACTTTTACTTTGTCTTATTCTTCGTTCTCTGAATGTTGTTAAATGTATTTTACTTAATAGATGCAACTTGATTCATTTTCCTTTAACTTTGTTACAAAGTATCAATGTGAATCATTGACTCTTCTAATTACATTTCTCTCTTTGGGGTGAAAAATAAGCAAAGGAAAGAACAGTAATTTAATTTAGCATTAATAAGCTGCAGACTGATGTTTACAATAAATCAGCCACTATTACCACGCTTAATAGTTGTGAATGAAACAGAGCAGATGTGGATACATCTCTCCTTTTCTTTACTCTTAAGGGCTAAATATCTGTTACACGCTTCTAAAATGAGCACAGGAGTTGTTCAGGTGGGTGTATAACAGAACCACTTTATAAAATGAGAACCAGGGTCAAGAGTATTTTAATTCCTTGGGTTTGTTTTCTCAAAAAAAAAAGAGTAAATAAAAAGAAATAATAAAAGAATGTTCCATTTCCCTGCAACATTTAAACAGATGTGACAGTGTATAAACAGAAGGAGAAGTGAATCCTTACAGGTTAAGTGTTTTCATTAAACTTCTCTCTTGTATTGCAACCTTATGCAATATTCTAGTAGTCTGCAAAAGATCTGTAGCTGTACAAACCCTACTGCTCACAGTTCACAAGTGCATTTTGTGTACTTAATTTTTGTATTTCATGTTCTTAATTTTCCATGGAAATTGTCAGAGATTAAAATATTGTTTTCCTGAAAAATCTTTCCAAGAATGACCTTAACTGTTCCTATTCTAAACCTATAGGAGATGATGGCTGCATCAGACATCGTGTCTCTACTTCAGATATCAGTCATGAAAAATATAAGAACCTAGTGAGAGTAAAGCCCTTTCCAAAATTTCATTACTATCACCAGACTCAGAATATCCAGAACTCACCTTATGTTGCTATAAGATTGCTTCATAAGTAGCTTCATCTCTGGAATTACACCCAGGATGAGTTACGCTCTCAGAATATTTTTAGGAAGTTTCTAAGAGCTAAGAAAGGCAGAGAGGAGGAGGAGGAGTACACAGGAAAACCAAAATATTTTATGCTCTTGCAAGCAATTCATTCCATGGTATAAAATTCTGAGAAGGCAGTGGGCCTGGAGAGCAAACCTGCATGCTAATGCATGCCAATATTTTAAAACTACTCTGTATTTTTTGTCTGAGGATTTTTACAAGAGTGGGGATTTGTTCTTCTGCTTTACAGATACTGTGTTTTGCCAAAGGTCATTCAGCAAGCTGAAACATGACCAGAAGTTAAGCGTTCTGTCTCCTGTCTCTGTATCCTATCCAGCACAAGACACCACAACACTGCTAAGATGAACAGCTATGAAGAAAAGCTTTTGTCTGATTAATCTTTTGTCCTGTCAGGTTCACAACACCCTTTTGCAAAACTGTAGTTCAAGGTCCTCTAATGTTTACCTTACAAATCATCACCTATTTTTCTGAGGTTTTTATAACTCAGGCATGAAAAATTTGCTCCAGGGTGAAAGCTGGCATGAAAGTGTCTTCAGCCAGGAGCACAGAGCATAGTTGATGGGTTTTTTGGGGGGTTTTTTGCATTTTGTTTTAGTAATTATATATTTGCAATACCTTGCACAGCTAAAAACAAGAAGAGCTGCATCAGAATTCATTGGGGTTTGAGGACAGGGTTTGGGGTATTTACTGGGTTATTGTTTGGTTGTTGTTTTTTTTTTCAAATAGGCCACAGCAGTAAAACACTAATAAGATGAATGTTACAAAGGCTTAAAGTCACTGGAATTTCCTGCTTATGATGATTTGGCTGAACTTCACATAAGGAGACACCAACTTCACATCTCTCAAATTAACGCTCACCACTTCACCTGTAAGTGGTGAGCCCTAGCCATAGCATTAGGAAAGGTGCAAAAATTTGCCCTTACTCTGTGTGTAACCTGGGGGTTCTAACTGACAAGCAACTGAATATGAGCAAGTGGTGTGCCTAGGTGGCAAAGAAATCCAGTGGCATCCTGGCTTGTATTAGAAATGCTGTGTCCAGCAGGAGTAGGGAGGTGGTTGTCCCGTTATACTCTGCTCAGCTGAGACCACACCTCGAGTATTGAGTTTAGTTTGGGGCACCTCAATACAAGATGGATGTGGGAGTGCTGGAGCAAGTGCAGAGGAGGGCAACGAAGCTGATGAAGGGCCTGGAGAATAAATCTTATGTAGAGCAACTGAAGGAGCTGGGGCTGTTTAGTTTGAAAAAGAGGAGGCTGAGGGGAGACCTCATTGCTGCCTACAGCTACCTGAAAGGACATTGTGGAGAGGTTGGTGTTGGTCTCTTCTCACAGGTAAATGGTGATAGAACAAGAGGGAATGGCCTCAAATTGCAACTGAGTAGGTTTAGTCTTGGACATTAGAAAAAACATTTTCACAGAAAAAGTGGTCAGGCATTGGAATGGGCTGCCCAGGTTGATGGTGGAGTCACCAACCTTGGATGTGTTTAAAAGTCATATGAATGTGGTGCTTGGGGATATGGTTTAGGGTGAACCTTGTAGAGTATGGTTATTAATTGGACTTGGTGATCCTGTGGGTCTTTTCCAACCTGAATGTTTCTATGATTCTACGATGCTGTGTTTCCACAACTGCTGCAGGCATCTAGGAGCATGCAAGCTGTTCTTCTTGGGAAAGTTACTCAGTTCAACCTTGGGTAATGTGCTTTGCCCAAGGTTGGAGTGGAAATAAGTTCTATTCTGATGTAATTTTCCTGTGTTTTTGACTGGACTGCTGCCCAAGCTGCCTCAAACTTTCTGCCATCATTATAAGCTTCAGATAGTCTTTCCATGCCCCACCTTTCTTGCAGACATGGAGTGAATGATAAGAGACAGGCTTCAGTGGCTCCAAAGAGGGAAAGGATCCTTTACTAAAAGGCTAATATGGAAAATCTATTACACATTGATGCCTTAGATCACAGATTAAACATGTCCCATATGACTACTTACCCCATGAAAAGTGAAGTGGGCAAGACCAGATGAAACACATGGTCCCTGTACAAAGACACTGAAATCTGATCTAACTCACATGGAGTTCTGGCAGCACATGGCAACCAGCAACAGAACAAGGGGACAGTCTCGAGTTGTGCTGGGGGAAGTCTAGGCTGGATGTTAGGAGGAAGTTCTTCCCAGAGAGAGTGATTTGTCATTGGAATGGGCTGCCCAGGGAGGTGGTGGAGTCACCATCCCTGGGGGTGTTCAAGCAAAGCCTGGATGAGGCACTTAGTGGCTTGGTCTAGTTGAGTGGCTAGGGCTGGGTGCTAGGTTGGACTGGATGATCTTGGAGGTCTCTTCCAACCTGGTTGATTCTATGATTCTATGGTCCAGGTATCAACTATGCAATCATGAAATACATGCTCGAATCTTTTATACATAGAAAGAAGATTCTTTTTCTATGTATATAACTAATGTGTCTTTAATAAGCATCTAGTGGTCCTCCAAAACTTTAGAACTTCATAACAGGGAAGTCTGGCTTCAGTAATAAAAATTTAGGAAGGGATTTTGGGTAATGTGAGTCAATATGCATATTTAGGACTTTGGAAAAGTCTAAGCTGTTTATTTACTTTGTCTTATGTTTTTCTTACTGACTTAAGTTTCCCAAGGTATAAAGAGACAAGAAAGCAAATTTATTTCACAGAAACCTCTTAGCCTGTCTAAAATGCTGTACAAGATTTGCACCATTGAATAATGGTGTTGTCAGAGTTAAAAGCCATCTTTCCTCATAAAAATATCTTTCTGTCCTAAGCAAGATATAAGGCAATAATCCCTCTTAATTTCGGTGTTCCTGAAATAGAGTTTAAAGATTTTCCGTTCTTTCTCTTTAAACTACCTTTTGAAAGATCTTGTGGTGACAAGCCACACCAAAGTGCCTCCAGGGACAGACAAATCTCCCTTTTCTTTTCCTGAAGATTACTGCTTTTCCTCATCTCATCTTTCTTCCTTCAAACGCCATAGGACTTATCCACCCTTACCTTGTCACAATGGCTCTCGCAAATGCTTCTCAGGACCAGCTTTTGCCAAGTTAAACACTATTTACTTAACTCTGGCAGAGGTACAGAGAGAAATTTTCAGGTAACTCGATATTTACAGGGCTGGAGCACCTTCCAGTGACAACTTTTTAAAACTGTAAAGTTATACAGTGGTCTCAAAAAGGAGAAAAATAGTTTATTACAGACAAAAGAGCATAAATTGTACAGTAATATACTTTATAACCAGGTTTTACAGTTACAATGCAGTTTCCAACTGTGAAAAGTTATCAGGCAGGGAGAAAATGAAGGCCTACAGAAAAGGAGAAAGGTGAATTTGTAGGGAGATAGTGACAGAGATTCCGATCCTCTTCCAAAGCTGGCAGAGCTATTACATTGCTAATCAGGGACGTATTTAGCCCTTCCAGTGGGTGTTTTGACACCAGCCTCAGTGAAACAAGAATTCACCCAGACCTTCACTCTTTTCAGCAGGGAGATTTGTAGCTATTCCTGCTTTTAGAGATTACAAAAACAAAGCTTTTTAACATGTGTATTTGTAGTCCTCAACATCAAGAGGCAACAAGCAAAAAATCTTTGAGATGCTGATAGCTTTGCAGTGTAAGAGTTTGCAGGCTTCTTTATATTTTTCCTGCCTAATAACTTTGGATTACTTCCTGTTTACTGCCAGTGCATCTAATGCGTATGTCAGCCTGGTACAGCGCTGACATGATACATGCATCAGACCACACAGGGATGGCAAAGAGGAAGTTACTCTATTCTGACAGGACAAGAAAATTACCCACAAACAGTAAAATATAGGGTTGCCATGTGACTATGTTCTGCTTCAAAAACATGTATCACATGATGATGGCACAAGAATTAGGAGAATGTGAGAGAATCTGGAAGTGCAAAGCCAGCTATCGAGTCCCTTTGCCTGAATGTGCCCTGTATTAATATGCACGCCCACTTTAATCTCCCTTATGTCCTGATGGGCTGCTGAGCTCTGCTTGGTGTTATGTGCTGCTTTCCATCACTGTCAGCTCAGCTACTACACATCTTGTGTGTTGCCTTGTTTCTTTTGCAGCCCTAAGTGACTGCACCTTAGACACAATTCCTTCTTTGCTGTTCACCTATCCCCACACATAACTTCCAGTCACGGTGCTGGCACTGCCCTGAATGGACATGCCAGCCTGGGAGAGCTAAGGCAGAAAGGGGGCGAGAGACAACTTTCTGACAGTGTCCTTGTCAGAAAATATAGGCTTGTGATAAAGGTAAATTAAGACTGCAATTCCTTGCAATGTTGGTGATATTTTAATTGCAAATCTGAAGCATCTAATTCACAAACTTTGTGAAGTTAAGATGGAAGAAAATGTGTAATCTACAGATAAAACAATACAGCTGAGATTATGCCCATGTGTTTCCTAAGCAAATTCTGGGATTTTACTTACTATGAGCTGCTGAAAGGTAAGTCATTGGTTAAAAGTTCTATACGTGTATTCTTGCCTTTACTGTGATTTGCATAAATGCCGACTGTGCTACCTGAAAGAGTTCCTGTCCTGATTTATGGGTGTGTTTGTATTGCTCATATCATAAATCTTCTCCTCTAGGACACTTCTGTTCTGCTATTTATTGACCAAAGACAATTTGTGTTAAGAATGTTTTGAGATCTTGCCAGATATGCACTAGGGGATATTTGAGAAAACATTCAGTACTCAAGTGAATGAATCCAGGCAAGTGTATGATCTCACTACCCAGATAAACATTTTGCCATAATATTTTAGTACCTTATTTTATTAAGAGAAACCTATGTCTCCATATGCATCTATTTCCCATATAGTCAATTCATTTAGTCCAGATCAAAATAAGTGCTGTAAGACGATAATTTAGGCTAGTGGTCTCAGTATGGTGATTACAGCTCAGTGAACAAATCTTCAGGGTCATATCTTCTTTTGCTGAATATAGTTTGAGCCTGAATACTACTCCACATTGAATCAAAATACCCAAATATGCCTCTGTTCTCTCTTTCTATATTTTAAGAATTCTGCTGAAAGGAGAGGATTCTTCCTTACTAGTTATGATTATCAAGCCTGAAAATACCTACAAAGCTTTGACTGAAGTGAGAACTTTCCACTCCTGGGAGCTGCAGATTGTCACCACAAGATGGGCAGTCAACAAAACAAACAAGATGCATGACCAGAGGGAGAAATACACCCAGAAACTGAGGCACAAAGAAATTAAAGGGTGCCTGTGCAAGGAAATATCAGCTTGGCAGGATCTGGTGTCTCAGGGCTGCATTTCTTGGTGTCTACCCCCAGCTTTCATAAATGTCCACTGCCTGACTAGGAGCACAGATCCACCCTCTGCAGGGCTTTTCATGGCTGTACTAGAGTCAAAGCCAATCTTTTGTTTTTTCTGAGAGGGCAGAAGGAGATCGTAGGGATTCTCTGCACTGTTTTCAGTCCCTTTCTGCCCATCCCTATGCAAGGTAAGGTCACAGCCCCCACACTGGAGTTGGGAGATGCTTTTGTCTTTGGAGAAACTGTATTCTTTTTCTACAGACTGGGAAGCTGTTGTGGCATCTCTCAATCTCTCCTGATGAATCCATTTCAGTTTACAACAAAGATTTAGCAATGCACTTGGCCAGAGTAGGAAAGCAAGATGAAGCATGAATCTCTAATCTAATGGTTAGGGCACTCACCTCGAATGGAAGAGACCTGGGCTCCATTCTCTTGTTTCAATGAGTGTTTATGTGGTTTATACTTAGCAGCCATTGGATAAAATACTTAAATAGTCATTATAGCAGCCACAGCAGCCTGGATCTGGCCCCTCCCCTTCCAGGTGAGGGCCCCATACCACCACTGAGTCATGCTCAGTCTTGCTGCCTCCCTATCATCTCCCGATCTCTCTCTAATGTATCTGTAATTATTTGATGCAAAGTGGAACAGCTTCCACAGCAAAGATTGTGAGGGCACCCCTCCCTCACCGCCTTTCCACTGTTTGTGGATAGGTGGGTTCAAAGGCTCTTGGGCAGAGCAGGAAACTCAGCCGAGGTCTGGTTCCGAGCTGTGGGTTGGCAGCAGGAGCAGTGGCACTGCTCCTCCAGTGGCTGTGCATGCTCCAAGATCACCCCTGATCTTCATCGAGCCCCTGAGGGGACCACACACAAAATAATACTTCATCTGTAGATCCTCAGCCAACCAGGCACAAATAAGGTGTGGAACTGCCCTGTACTAAGACACTTGGTGGCATACCCTGGAGGCACTGGGGAATCTCCCTGTTCAGCCACGAGGAACACTGGGGAGGAGGCAGGTGAGGAGAGCTTGGAAAAGAGCTTCTTGGGGACTCAAGGCCCCCCATCCTTGCCTAAGTCATCTGCCAAAGACCACACAGTGAGTCTAGGGTGGAGCAAGAGCTAAACAGCCTTCTCCTGAGGCACAACCCCAGCCGTGACAACCAGGCACCTATTTGCTCTTAAGAACTCCCATGCAATTCCTTGAGGAAAAAAAGAAATGTAGCGAGGGTGGACAAGGTAAACCCAGAAAGATCACAGCTAACAGCCACTGCCATTTCCAGTGGGTATATATAATTAACAAAACATTCAGTAGGCAGTTCTGAATGAAAAGCACAAATACAGCTGCTGAGTTCCTGGTGGAACAATTTAGTTATCTTTCCAGAGCAAAACAATATGTCTGTGCATAACCTTTTAACTCTTTTTCTCTTTCCTCCTCTCCCTCTTACACTAGATAATTATTTATTTTGTACTTTAATTAGCTAATTATGCATGTGTTATGGTGCTTTTAAGCAGGAAGTCACTTTGATTAGTTGTTGGTGGCATGTGGCTTTTGTTCAGCTTCTCTGATGTTGGTTTATAACATAATCACCGTCACTTGCAGTGGTCTGAGGTGATGAAGTCTGCTCCTGAAGCTAATATTTTAATTATCAGAGTAAAGTTTGAAAAAGGGCAGTGACTGACATGGAAAAGCTTCATTGAGATAGAGGGTAACCCATAAGTTCTCACAAATGCCCAGCTGCCTGTCTGTGAGGCATAGTCATGCTGCTCCCCTTTAGAAGATGTTTTGAGGCTTTTCAGAGAGTGTACTAAAAGACACTATCAAGAATTCATCAAAACCACCCAGGTGAATTTCTGACTGTCACTATGTTTTCAGAAACATAAGGGACTTGAACTGGATCCCCATCCCATTAGCTCAACAGCAGAGGGCTCAAGGTAGAGCTGGTGTTTAGAAAACAAATGAAACCAGGATATATTGCAGGGAGCTGAGGCAGGTTATCTCGCTGCCTGCTACAGCACCAATTCCACTCTCCTGCACACAGGCACTGGCTCCCCAGGGCACATGCACAAAGCCACTGCAAGTGTTAACAACTCCATTTCTTACCAAATGACCAGCCATGAATGCAATCCAGCATGTATTGGTGGTTCTCCTCTACAGATGTCCAATTCTCTATTTTGTCTGATTCACAGATATCCAGCATGGTGCCCTGTGCCAACTCCAAACCCTGACCAACATCTCTCATTTGCATTCAGTTGTCAGACATAATGTATGCAGCCACAGATCTGCAGTAACAGATATTTCTCCTTCTGCTGAAAAGACGAGTGAGGCTTTTGGGCTAATTTCCCCAGTGTGAAAATACAGCTACCTCTGTTAGGAAATGAGTCCATCCCAATTCCTTATCTAGTCAGCTAAGATGATCAAGATGACTATTCAGAGCATGTGAACTAGTTTCTCCTGAGAATTACCCTTTAAAAGAGCCCTCTCTGTCATGCAAGAACACTACAGCTACTACCTTACAATACCCCTAACATTGTTTTAAACTCATTTTTATATTCACAGGTTAATACTCTACACATTTCTATATGTTCATTAAGAAACAAGATTTCTTACACATCTATTAATTTGTCCACCAGAAACTATGTGTTCTACTGTATGAGGGCAGAAGGAAAAAGTATAGCCTTTGAATAAGTCCCTTAGAAACTGTAACATGTACAACAGTTCCTACATGATAGGCTTTGAGACTGAAATGTTTCTCTGTTTTTAAGCTCACTGACAGTTTTATGATTTAATGGCATTTTTTCTTTTTTTCCCACCCTCCCATTCACATATTCTTCACGGTGGTGCCTCTGCAACAACACTCTGTAATAACCCCTTTCCCTAAGGGATCAAGGAAGGAAATTTGACAAGTCACTGCCTCTCCCCTTTCATATTTTCTTTTTTGTTGTTGTTGGTGGTGGTGGTGGCGGTGGTGTTTGATTTGGATGGTCTCTGAAATGGGCTGGAATGCAAATGGAAGATATTTGGCAGGTTGACATTTGTCTGCAAAGCTAGGCACTGAGCCAAAAGCACGGAGCAAGCTGGAGTGGGTTTACATAAAGTGGGAGCAATGGTGCCAGAGCACTCCAATACATTTTCCCCTGAGACTCGTATACAGCCCACTCAATACTTCATTAAGGGTGAAATCCAGCACTATTTGAAGAGCCTTAGGAAATGGCCTGTGCACCAATTAAGTTCCCAAGGCCCTTGCACTGGTCTGAATTCCACCCAAAATAAGAATTGTTAGCTGAGGAAAAGATGCTATTACACAGATTACAGTCTGCTCTTCTGAGGAAATGAGTCTGTTGGCACATGGTTGGAAGCAGCATGATCCTTCTATACCATAATTCATAGTTGCATTATTGCAGCATGTTTGGTGAAAACAGACTCTTGTCTATCCATGAAGAACCCTTACAGAGTGAAAGAGTACAGGCAAGCAGAAGAGTAGGATCCCTCCAGGGGGAACCTTAGAATCTGATCTTTCTTTAAATATGAATGCAATAGTCACTTCAACACTGCTAAGATGTAGCAGAGTACTCAGGGTGTCTATAAACAAGGTGGCCCAGAACAGCACACTGGAGTCTATTTCTAAAGCATAGGTACTAGCTTTTCTGAATGTCTTTTTGTACAAGTACAGAATACACTCAGGAATGATGGCCAAGATGCAGTACTTACTATAGACAAGAATTGTCTACTATTTCTTCAGTAGGCTGGAATGCAGATTTTGCTAGAGAGGAAATTTGCACAAGTTCTCTGATTTATAACTATGAGGCAGGTAGGCATTTAGCATCTCTCTGCTACAGCAGGAAGATAGCCTTAGATGGAGGGCATGTTTCTATGAAGAAGGTTAACATCATTATTTTGTATAGGCTGTTCATTTATTCGCATGTAGCGTGGGGAAGGCTGCGTATTCTGACGTCTAAACAATGGGCTGGCACAATGTCAAAGAGGCACAGAGGGACAGGGGGAGCATGGGAAATGTTTGTAATACCCCAGAGCCTTTTCACAAAAAACAGTGATAATACAAGCTAATGGTTTCTGTAATATGAACCAAGAATAAGGTCAGTTTAATCCTGATTTTCAGTTTCCATCAGAGGGCACCTGCTCTGTAAATAAATCTCTTTACATAGTGCATTAGACCGAAATGAAGAATTGAGTACTGAATGGCGAAAATACTTTTTTTTTTTGCTTAAAAACCTCTTCATGCTACACAGATATACCACAGAAGTTGAGTGCAGGGACAGGGACTTACCAAATAATTTGTGAGATCAGCCCATCAATTGATTATTAGGCCCTTGATGCATGTGCTTAATTCCCATTAGTGGCACCAAGAGCAACAAGACTGAACCAATGGAGAGAATCAACCTCACAGCTTTTACACAAATGCAGACACTTTCCATTGAAAGTACTTGTAAGAATGTGAGGTTAACAAAAATAAGGCCTACACAATGAAAGTGAATCAAATGTTTACATTATATAATTGCTTTTGCTTGCTTTGACAAGGAAAATTAGCTCTGTAAAGAGCCAGTTCTAAAACGCATACTTGAATACACTTGATGAGCATAAGATCCCTGCACACCTAAGGCTAGATTGATAAAAAAAAAGCCTCACATATGCAATTGAACTTTTTTTTTTCTCCCTCTTGCAGTTGCTGTCAGGAACCTGTGAGCTGAGGCAATAACTCTGTAATTTGCAAAAGTGTCAAATGAAAGCAAATATACTTTAGCGTGTGGGCAGAGTGCATCCACCAAGAGACTGATAGGAGAAGATAATAGAAGAGGTCTTGCTCTACACCAGCAGTCGCATGGTCTTCAATCAGGACTTTGGATTTCAAGGTCAGAAAGGGTTATTTTTTACCATCTAAGATATATTGCAGGACTTAGATCTTTCTGAAATTAAGTGCTTGAAAAAACACAAAAGTTGTTTTTTTTAATGGATAATTCACTTCAACACATCATAATTATTCTCCTTATCCAAACAAACAAAGAAATATTTCCTCAAAGTGTACCACCAGAACTTTTAATATGGACTTGTCTGATTTAAAGTGCTGTATTAGATTATAACTTGCTTTCCAGAACTGAAGAACTGTCTCAGCATGAGAAGTGAATGAGGATTTTTTTTCACTATTCTCTAGTTAACAGCAGAGGGAGGGAGTGAACACTCATTTGGAAGGTAGGACACCCAACTTCACATCCCAATTTTGCCTGAACTGGAAGGAAGGGATTTGGTCTACATTCCCACTGTGAGCCAATGGGTCACAATGGGGGCTCAAATAGCATTCAGCCATCAACCCAATGTAATTATGTCAACTGATAAAGGCATTTCCTGTATCAGGATGGAAGATTTTCTACATGAAAGGTCAAGGAAGTTTTCATGAGACTGATGAAACCATAGGTTAAGCGAATAGTGGTAGAATTACATTCTCCACCACACAGCATTTAATAAGCTGGCAAAGCCAAGGAGAGGAAGTGGAGTCATGAGTCCTTTATAGTTTCAGTCCCAAGGATAGGTTTCACAGTGAGGCACTGACTTGTTTTCTAGGATTGCCTGCAAACACTGACACAAATGGCGCAAATTGCAAACAAGGAGTGGGAGAAGTGTATGCACAACCTACTGTATTTTCTTCACAAGTTTTGTGTATGCCTATTCCCTCTGTGGTGTTTTGTGAAAGCTCTCTCCAAGGTGCCAAACCTGAATATTATTTGTAGCTTTATTTTAATATATTTCCTTGGAAAGAAACAAAGCAGGGAGAAAATGACAATAAAATCTGAAAAGACCCAAAACCTCAGGAAACTCTGTTGTTGTTACAAACCAGAATGAAGACTGGGAGAGGGAGTTTTTAGGTTTAGGATGTGTAGAGCCAAACACTGATCTGTGACACCTTTGAAAACCCACTATCCTCAGTGGGATCACACAAATATGTGTAGAGATGCACAATTCATGGAGGGCTTATTTAAGCATATGGCTTAAATTTGGGGCTGCAGTGTTTGTCTTACACTTCATTGGTCTAGCAAAAGAGATTCATGTCACCTTTCTTCTCAAGTTATGACCTGTACTTTCAATTGTGGGTGTTTATGGAGTCACCATCCCTGGAGGTGTTGAAGAAAAGACTGGTTGAGGCACTTGGTGCCATGGTGTAGTTGACTGGCTAGGGCTGGGTGCTAGGTTGGACTGGATGATCTTGGAGGTCTCTTCCAACCTGGTTGATTCTCTGATTCTATGTTTCTAAGTGCCTTGATTTTCAAACCCACAGAACAAATAAAAATGTTTCTGTTTAGTTTTGGGGTTGGTGGGGTTTTGGGAGGATTGTTTTGGTTTGGTTTGTTTTTTTGTTGTTGTTACTCTCTGTCTTTTTTTTTTTTAATACTTAATGTCACTTGCTTCTGCAGATATTAGCAAATCATTGAGGATCTCAAAGATCACTTTCTTGACAAAAAAAAAAAAAATCACTTAAGTTCCATGGTCAGAATTATTATTAGGAGCAGTTGGAAGGATTAACTTCCCCGTTCAACAGCTAGGTTTATGGGTCAACAGGGATCCAATAATTTGTGATCCAATAAGTAGAAAATAGACAGTTTACACCTTTACAACTGCCTTTACATAGTTCACATTGTTTTAACTCCACTGTGATGGCATCTCCTAACTTAGAGGTTTACATGCATAGAGTATAGAATAAAAGTGAGACATAGGATCTATTATTGAAGTTAGATCAGTTTTGACCCTTATTTTTGACCAGACCTACAGATGTCCCTTCTTTCTAGATTATTCTGTGATTCTAGCCAAACCTTATGCAATGCAGTTACGAGGATCACTTGGAGAAAGTCACAAATGTTGGCTGAATAATGATACCTCCTGAGCAACAAAGAAAATTAGCAAATCCCAAGCAGGTGTTTAATTTTGTAAGGCCAAGAAAAGCAACAAAAGGGTACTCAAGACTTCCAGAGAACTATCAATAAAACAGTGATATAGAGCAAAACTTTCATAGAAGGTGGTTGGTAGGAAGAGGAGACAGGAATAGCCTTCCAAGGCACTATAGTGACGTAAGAACTCCTATCAAATATGGCATAATAAATTTGTCATAGAGAAATGTATCAGGGCACAATGAACTGAACTTCAAAGGGATAAGTTGCATTAGAGGTCTCAGGGTAAAACCTGACTATTAAGATCATTACACTGCTCAGAACTGAAACTGAAGATAACCTTGAATCAAGACAAGCAGTGAGTGGTGAGCATCAGTTCTTTATGCAGTAGCAATGGTTCAAGAAAGTAAAGGTCACTACGCTTCTCCACAGAAGCCTTTAGTAGTACAGGAGCTGAGAAGCACCAGCTCTGAAACACAAACATCCCTATTAGCAGAATCAAGGTTTCTGAGTTCTAGATGAAGGTCAATGTAGTGTGAGACTAGAGGAGTTCTTTTCATATCCAGAAGTGATGTGACAATTCACATTATAAAAAGATACAGAATCAGTATCAAAGCAGAAACCTCCAAAGACATATTTGTAATGTGTTCATTGCTCCATATGGTCTTGTGAATTTTAAGGTCTCTGCTACATATTTTAAGCTACTTAAAGTGACATCTCTCATTAATGGAACACCAAATCTCATTCATTTTGCTCATGTGAGTTAGCAGGAACTGTTCTATTTATTGATGGAAGAAAAGTTTGACCTCACAACTTAGCAGAAGCAGAAGAAGCAGAAAAGCAAAGAAATCAACATATCTATGTTTTGTTTTCTACAGCCTGCTCTAGAACAATATCTGCTCCAGAATGGATGGTGTTTAGTGATGAGAGAAGTAAATCTCACAGTCACGTCCCTTCAGAAAGGGATGTGAAAAAAATGACAAACATTAATTAGTGCTATGAGTGTCAGGATTTCTCCAGTTTTCTGTTGCCTATTTTACCATTTAAAATCAGGAGCTGTGTTAGCTCTATGTATGCATTTTACCTTTTTCATATAACTTCATTCCATAAAATACCAACATTAACAAAGTTGAATATTCTTTCAGAAAATCATATGACCATTACAACATTACAGATCAGTTTGGTACTGTTAAAAGATTGATACCCGCCTGAACATGAGCCAGCAGTGTGCCCAGGTGGCCAAGAGAGCCAGTGGCATCCTGGCCTGCAGCAGGAATGGTGTGGTCAGCAGGAGCAGGGAGGTCATTCTGCCCCAGTACTCTGCACTGGTTAGACCACACCTTGAATATTGTGTTCAATTCTGGGCCCCCCAGTTTAAAAGGGACGTTGAGATGCTTGAGCGTGTCCAGAGAAGGGCGACGAGGCTGGTGAGAGGCCTTGAGCACAGCCCTACGAGGAGAGGCTGAGGGAGCTGGGATTGTTTAGCCTGGAGAAGAGGAGGCTCAGGGGTGACCTTATTGCTGTCTACAACTACCTGAAGGGTGGTTGTGGCCAGGAGGAGGTTGCTCTCTTCTCACAGGTGGCCAGTGCCAGAACGAGAGGACACAGCCTCAGGCTGCGCCAGAGGAGATTTAGGCTGGAGGTGAGGAGAAAGTTCTTCACTGAGAGAGTCATTGGACACTGGAATGGGCTGCCTGGGGAGGTGGTGGAGTCGCCGTCCCTGGGGCACTTCAAGGCAAGGTTGGATGTGGCACTTGGTGCCATGGTCTAGCCTTGAGCTCTGTGGTAAAGGGTTGGACTTGATGATCTGTGAGGTCTCTTCCAACCCTGATGATACTGTGATACTGTGATACTGTGAAGATATGAACTCAAGCTTACATTAACCTAGAGGCTTTACCAAGTACTAAAAGTCATGTCAGAAATTAGACAGAGGTAATATGACTCCTCTTTACTTACATTTCCATGGAAACCAGCTTTCATTATTAGACCAAGTCCCAGACTTACTTTCTTTTCCTAGGATACTATGATCAAACCACAAGTAATGTTTAATCACCAGTAACTTTCTTTTTAATTTACTTTTCAGATAAAAACACGATATTACCCCTAGTTAAAAAAAAAAAGTCAGAAAGATATTGACTAACATATATTTATGAGAATTTAATACCTTCAGATCTAATAAAATAATGATAATTTCTGTTAAGCAGTGTTATGCATGCTAAGTACCATTACTGATCCAGCCCGTGTTGAGACAGCTGACATGTCACAATTATTTCTATATCTAAGCATATTTGAAATTTAAACTCAGAAAAATTGGAAATATTAAGCATGCATAATCAAGGTTTAAATGTACCAGGCATAAGTGGTGGAAGCATATTTTTCCTCTCCCAGCATTCCAGTAATATACTTTAAAAAATCTTTTACTAGATGTATCCGTTTGGTGGCATAAAATTGACAAATAAAATCTTGGATATATTTGATTCACTTATACACCTCACTGTCTTTCTCCTCCAGGTAAGTAGTTTACATCCCTTTTTGCAAAAAAATAATGCAACATTTATTTTTTTCTCCTGGTCAAAATCTGTCTTTGCAAAGTAATTCATTAACAAATCTAAATACATTTGAAGAATCACTTAGAAGTTCAATTACACAGACTGCACTCTAGGGGAGAGGTCAAGTCTCTTCAAGGACTTGAAGGTTTTTTTATTTGATGTTTACTTAGATTCTAACTTTCAGAGGTGTCTGCTTTTTTAAAATGAGATTTTTTTTCTTTTGCCAAATAAATAATGACATCTAGGAGTGGCAAGATTCTTAATGGGTGAAAACGAGCAAAGCAGATTTAAAGTTGAGGAAGAATGTTCATTTATATTGACTGTGAATCTGACCCAAGCTGTATATATTTTTGCTGGGAAACATTCATGATTTTACAAATTATTCAGTCTATATCTAATGTTTTTCATGATTAACAGAGTTGTCTCATGTAGTAGATGCTGCTGTTTTTCTTGTTGCAGAATATATTGGTTAAAGTAATCACAAGAAGGAAACCAATATCTTGATGTAAAGGAGTTCACTTTATTTCCTTCAAGACTGTTAAAGAATCCAATAGTGATAAGGTATTGGATATCACACAGTCTAAACAATATTGCTATGCAGAGGTGGCAAATAAACACCAAGTTGCTCAAAATCAACACTGCACAGGGAAAAGCTTGCACCTCACGAAATAAATTACTTGTAAAACTAAATGTCTATATGAAATATTAAAGTTTGAAACTATCCTGTATTACCCAGTAAAAATACAGTCACCCAACTTATGCTTCTTCTTCTTCTCCAACCATATCTGAAAGTGAGCAGGCACACTGCATCAATCAAAAGAAGACTGCAGTAAGGAAAATAATCCCCCATCAAAGCAAAATACATAAATACATAAATAAGGCCAGTGTTACAGAAAATATCAGCAGTACTGAAAAGTATTTAAATGAGCATTTTAAAACTTAGGGGTATTTTTCTCTCCTTCCTTCAGTCTACCCCCAGCTTGGGTTTATTTAATTTTGGCACTTAAAGAATCTGCTTTATTAGATAAATAAGTATGAACTCGACTTTAACCAAAACCCTGTTCACAGCTGCACCTGAGAGTTACTCCAGCCCTGGACTGGAGCAACTCTCTGGGATCAGCAAGTTGTTTGCACAGCCACAGAGGGGGAATTAAAGATCTTGTTGAATCAGAATTAGCAGTCTGCACAAGGAGGAGGAGGAGGAAAGCTAATTTCCATAAGCTCTTCATCTCCCAGGCTGCTTCTCAAGTCTCTATGGCCTGCAGATATGTGTGACCCAAAAAAAAGTGTATGAGTGAGAGGCGGGGGAGGGGAGGGAGAAAACAGAGAAGGAAGAGGGGTTTGTAATAACAGTGTCTTTGCTTTTTCTTCTGTGCAGGGTGTGAGCCAGCCTCCCTGGCCTTTCAGATGGACTCATACAACCCTCCCTGCTTGGAAGTGCATAACAATGTCAAGAGAGATCCTACAGTATGGCTAAATCCTTGTCTCGAGAAGTGTTGCCAGCAAGTTAAACTTTGTGGGACCATGTTTATTTCTGCCTTCTGATTAATGGCAGAAGAGATGAGTATGCCATATGAAGTCCCACGTCTCTCATGTCTCTTGAGCCACCTACCTACCTATCCCACCCAAAGTCTGAGCAAGAGCATGCTCTCTGACCATTTGAGATCCATTAGTTCCTTAGTATTTGCAGACACATCAACAGTGCTTAAATCCAAAACAAAATACACATCTGGAAAGTTCATGGGTGTCTTCCATGCTAGATGAATGGTTAAAGCTGGCTGAGATTAAGAGAAAGGAGCATTAACCTTACTCTGAATTTATAACTTCCAGCTGCTCTAAATTTGTTGTACTGTGAGCTATCCCGCATACCCACAAGAGCTTACAAAGCAGCTACACCTGAAAGAGAGCAACCAGCACACGGATGTGAACTTTTGTTTCCTCACTAAGAACCAAAGCACATGATCTCTTACTGAACAGAGAGAAAAATGAACATAATTTCAAACATAGCATTCAGTTAAAACCTGAGGCTGGGATGGTTATATAATTTCCATGACCCACTCAAGCTCCTTCATGACCATAATCATCGCTGGTACAACCTCCTTCTCTTGAATGTAACCAGCAAAATCAAGCTCACATTACTGTGGTTACATGCATGGAGACAGACAAAAGCAAGCCCTGCTTTATACATTGAGATTTTTCTTCTGTTTATACTTGCTCTCAGCAGAGCCAAGCAGACAACTCTTTCGGCATCAATTGGAGGTTATATAGCTAAAGCTCTACTATCCTATATGCCCTGGATTATATCCTTCTCTTCTATCTACCACAATTAAGAAGAATCACAAGCAGAAATCAGTTTGTGAAGTGCACAGAAGATCAAAATCATGCGTGTCTGTGCTAGTTTGAAGCTAGCTAGAATGTTTTGGTGAGAAGAACTAGATTACAGGCTGTGGAAGAGAATGAAGGGTGATGTCTAGTTTACTCATAGGCTTGCTGAGAGGTATAAGAACAAGAATCCACAGATAAGGCACTTCTGCTTGGGAGCTCTGGGCTGCATTTCTCTCTCTAGCCTCTCTGCCATCTCTGATTAATCCACTTTGCTTCCTAACCCCCTGGCCAAACCTCCATTCTTCCTTGGGACTGGGGTAAGGTTGAGAGGGGTGGGAGAAGGTGGAAGGGTGGTTGGGAGCCCCTCCTGGAGACTCAGGTTTCTGGGAGGGCTGTTGTGTTTCTGTATTACCTTTAACCTTGTGTATTTCTGTATATAACTGTATATACTGTAAATATCTGCTTGTGTGTTCTGCTAAGCTGTAAATATAAGCTTCATTCAAGTTTCCAGAGCTGGCTGAGTCTAGTCTGGGTGATTTCCAAAGTGGGGGGGTGGGAGGAGGTGGGCAACACCCAAACCATCACAATGTCCTAACTACGCAGTCACTTCAGTTGACCACCCTTTTAGTGATATGCATTAGACTTAAGCTTAAGTTTGAGCAGCTCAAGTTCATTGAATTTGATGGTCCCATTTTTGTTTGCTAGAATAGATTCTGATTTTTGAGTGGACAAATTTGGTTTATTTTCACAACTTTTTTTTTTTTTTTAAGTAGTGTTCAAACACATTAATGCACTTTACCATCTGACAAATTTTTTTGGGGGTGAATTTTTTTTCTTTCCTCTATTTTTTTATGTTCCTTTCCTATTGCATAGCCCCTGCTGCTGGCAGCACTTACATATTTGAAGTCTACTGAAAGGTCTCAGGTATGACTGTGACACTTTAAGCATCTCTGCAATCTTCCTACTCCAAAACTATTTTAGAGGCTGAAAAGACCACTAAAGTCACTTAGGCAACACTCAGTGTCCTCTGAGTTATGTCTGCATGTTCAGATTGTCATGTAAGTCAGTGTCTTTGCTACACTTACCTAAGATACAACCCTTCTAGCAACAGCTTGAATCTGGGCACTCTTGCATTTTCTACCACAAATCTGATGGCTCCTGCTGGCTGGAAATATTGAGAACTTTCCAGAAGGTCCACAGGCGATTTTTTTCCTGCCCAGTACGGATTATTTTTTGGCTGTTGAAGCACCCATGAAGCTTGTGGATCTTTGTACATAAGGGAGTGCTAACATGAAGGGTACATTATAAATACACCACCCAAGGTGCTGCTGCCAGTCCTCTCACATTAAACTTTGCAACCCTACGTCTCATTTTCACTGCTGTAGCATTTGCTATACCTAAATCCAAGATGGAATCTTTAGAACTGACTTCTGTTATTTCTCCAGTAGGTAACTCTGAGGTTCAGTTGTCTTTTCCACTGTTCCACACTTTTTATGTAGGCACCATTATGCCCTTCCACTAACCAGAAAGTATCTGGACAATAGGATAGATTGTTACCTTTCTCTTTTTTTTCCCAGTACTGCCCTTCATATCCTTAATCTCTTATTTCCTTCTGAAATCTCATGTCTTCAAATCTAACCAACAGCCAGCAACATTCCCCAGCACTGTCTTCACCACAATACCCCTTCAGTCTTTCATCTGACCTTCACATTGAGAGGAGGAAATGGAAATTCCCTCTTCCCTCTCACTCACTGAAAGAAACCTCAGTTTACAGCTCTGGTTTGCCTCATGTCACTCAAGGAACAGCCACGTGTATGCCTTACCCCTTCTCCAGCCAACACCATTACTGTTCCTCTGGCCCTGACAACCATTCCATAGAGTGGCCAAGAATAGGTGTGCACTGGAGTGTGCAGCCCTAAAAGCCAATTAACCCAAAAGTTGTTCGTATGGTCCCTACTGTTTTCTTGACAGTATTGCTAAGGTGACAGAGTGATTGTTCTCGCAGTCACACCTAGAATATCTGAATTGATAGATAATGCACTTCCCAAATCATGTTCAGTACATTTTTCCCAGATTTTTTTCTTTTGTTGTCTCTAGGACTGGTGCAGTGGCACATTACATTAGTGCAAACTGGTGCTGATGCTTAGAGGCTGTGCCCACTCTGTCAGGATTCAAAATATTCCCACAATCTGCAAGCAAGCAATAAGATATGACAAGGAGTGTGATACTGTAACATAACAATGTACCTCGAGGGACACCTGTGAGGGAGGAGGTGAAACTGAGTGTATCCAACTGCCCAAGGTGTGATTTTTATCTTAAACCATAATGTAATAAGATGTGATAATAAAAAGGCACAAGACTGAAACAAACCATTTATTTTTTAGAATGTCAGCCTGCTTATGTGGTATGCTGTCAGAAATGTTATGCAGTTTTTCCTGCCTTCTAAATAGAAGACATGGAATTATCTGACATGGTTTACATCAATATGTTTCTTCTAAAAAAACCCATTAGCTGTGGTAGCTCTAGATTACAATTTCCTCACGTGGATTCTGCTCCAAGAATCCCTTATGCATCCAATACTGTTTTGCCAATATAGCAAACTATGGAAGAAAGGCTCAGCCTTTTGTCTCATTCTAAATAGCAGGGACTTAGAGGCACTGCAAAAGAAATGTACTACACAGTAGGAACTTTTCTTTCAAGACAAGTCCCCTCCTTTCTTAACGGTATTTCACAAGTGCATCCGTAACACAGATACTACAGAAGTCCCAAACCCTCTTACACTGCAAAAAAAAATAAGTTCACTATCCTCATTTAAGTTCAGACAGAACAAGTTCTGTTCATTGATTTTGAATTTTCAGCTCAGCCTCTTCTAAGTAACTGCACTTTCTGAAATTAACAGCATGTTTTCACAGACAGCATCTGCTTCCAGCACTGGTAACACAATGTTTCTAGCTAATGCCAAGGATCTGCATGCAGGACAAGGTCACCGTAAAATCCTAGGCATGCAGAGTAAAAGGCTGCACCGGCACAGATGAGCCAACATTTCAGGTGACCAAGCTCTGCATGTATTCCTGTGTGATCTACTCTAGGTGATCCTGCTCTGACAGGGAGGTTGGACTGGATGATCGGTTGTGGTCCCTTCCGACCTGTAACATTCTGTGATTCTGTGATGCCATTCCATACAGCTAATATTCAGTATAAATATAAGGAATCAGGAATCAGGAATGTCAAGCCCTCTTCTTCAATGGCTCATATTTGAGGAGGCCTTCTGCCTTCTATCCCAATCCAACTTATGAATCTGATCCCTATCTGCCACTGACCCCACTCTGGATCTTCTACCACATCAGTGGCGATGGCTATTTGCCATCAGTGGGTGTGGGTCTAATATCGGGTTTGTATATATTTGTATGTATTTATTGTTGTTGTTATTATTTTGATTAAAGCAATTTTTGTTTCGTTTTCCCAATCAGTACGTCTCTTTCCTTTATTCCTCTTCTCTCCTGCTTTGGTGAGGGGTTAATAGAGAGCATCTGTTCTCTCATTTAGTGGTCAGCCCAGCATCAGAGTAGTCAGCCCTAATCCTTAATGTTCACTTAAGCAAAATGAAAACAGCACATCTTACAAAGTCCTTGGGGAAATTTTCAAGGGAAAGCATGCTTTATTAATTTAAGATTTTGTGCACCTACGACATAAACAATAGGTATAGAAGTTTTCAAATATGCCATACTCAAGAGATGTTGTCAGAAGATTTGAAAAGTGGAACGCTCAGTCTGACTGGTAACCAGGTAACTTCAGTTCTCAGTGACTTCATTCACAGGAGAAATACCATATTATTATATGGTTGGGTCACTGCAGATGAAATACTTTGAAGAGCAGGTGATTACTCCCCCTGTCAGAGTTCTTCTATCAAAACTTATAACTCTATTTATTCTCAGAGTTTATTTCAAGACTCATCCATGTAATCTAATTGTATTTTAGGGGGAAAAAATAAGCATTTTAATAAAATTAATAAGCATAGTATGAATATCATTACAAATGTCTCTAGAAAACAGGGAATCATAGAATCATAGAATCAACCAGGTTGGAAGAGACCTCCAAGATCATCCAGTCCAACCTAGCACCCAGCCCTAGCCAATCAACTAGGCCATGGCACTAAGTGCCTCATCCAGGCTTTTCTTGAAGACCCCCAGGGACGGTGCCTCCACCACCTCCCTGGGCAGCCCATTCCAATGGGAAATCACTCTCTCTGCCAAGAACTTCTTCCTAATATCAAGCCTATACCTACCCTGGCACAACTTGAGACTGTGTCCTCTTTTTCTATTGCTGGTTGCCTGGGAGAAGAGGCCACCCCCCACCTGGCTACAATGCTCCTTCAGGTAGTTGTAGACAGTAATAAGATCACCCCTGAGCCAATAAGATCAACCCTGAGCCAAGATTTTATGGACCTGTTTTGTGGTTTGTATAACACTATAGCCCTTTATTTATATTTTACCAGTATAGTAAGCCTCAGTCTGTCTTCTGCAAAACATGCCATTGACTGCATTTCATAAAGGGGAGAAAACTAAGTGATTTGGATAAATGCAGTTCAGTCATCACTAAACAGAAAAGCAAACCAAACAATTTGGGCAAATGAAAACCCAAACAAAAAAAATCAAAGTGGTCCAATCTAATTGCTATATAGAGAATAACTACCATAGGCCTTGTTATGATTATGTGCAACATTTGTTTAAGCACTGAGATTCCATCGAGATGAAATCTCAGCTCCACAAGTGTTCTGCTCCTGACCATGCCTGAAGACATATTTTAAAGCATATGCCCATGAACTCTTAAGTCTCTTTGACTTCAGTAGGAGCACTCACAGCCATAAAGCTTGTGATGGGCTCTTGCATTGATGCTGCTGTTATTTTTGCTTGACAGTAATTTATGATGCTGACCTGCCTGTTTTACCCTGTGATTGACTCTTCAGCTCAGCAGAGGAAGATCTACTGTCCTTATCTATGGTCTTCACAAATTACCACATACCTTACCTTGCTCTCTAGCTCAGGTAAGTCTTAGTGTACCCATACAAAGAAAATATTTATTTCTCTTTTTGTCTTCTCCTTGTACAGAGTCAGTTATCATGGCTTCATCAAAGCAGGAGTATGTCAGTCCTCAGATGGGAAAGTCATTTGGGGAAAAAGAAGCTAGTTTGTGCCTTTACTTTAATTTGATAACAGAGCTGTCTTTCTGATGGGCATTTGGAGTTGAGTGTGCCATAGAAAATGTCAAAAGGAGAAATAGAATTCAGTTTTGGGCTATTTGCCTCCACTGATGATCTCACAGTAATTTTCACAACATCATCCCCAGTGTTATGCCTGATTTCAAATTGGGATAATTGCATTCTGCCTACCTGAATTCTTTTCTGGAGTTTGCTTGGATGGACTAAACTTTTTTTGCTGCCAGAATTCAGATGTTGGTCAGGGACACAGTCTGCTTTTAAACAGTTGTTGTTCTGCTCTCAAGAGAGAAGTTACTGCAATTCAGATACTGCAATGGTTAATATTAGAACAATACATATAAATAAATAAAGGCACTTCAGGAATGGTTGAAATGATTCCTATACACATGCACACACACAAGCATATGACCCTTCAAGATGAGAAGCAGTGTTTGAGACACTCTGTTGTAAGACATTGCAGTGTTATTATGCTTGGTATGAAGGATGCTATATAAAATATTAATGCATTTCATTAAAATGACTCTTAATGTCAATATGTAGTGTGACTGTGCAGTGATTTCTTATGTTAGTAGGTGCTTTACTAGAAGTTATAACTTTACATTATTCAACCACAATAGTCTCTGTAGTAAATGTATTGCCTCTGTTATCAACTTACTTATGCCCCATGAAAAACCATTGCTATGGTGATGAGTATTTTATGGCACAGTATTCTCCTAATTATAAAACTCTTCCCTAACAGAGGTGCTAACATTTTCAACAGCAAAATCCATTCCCAAAATTAAAATATATGTAAATAATTGAGCCATAACCCTCAACAGACAGTATTTTTGATTGATAATTATTTCTGTGTATTAAAAATGTTAGAGGTAAATGTAAAAGTTATTGCAATGAGTGGTTAAGAGGGCTTATTTTTATGACTCTAAGGCAGGGTACACCTTTGTTATTTGCTAATGGACCATATGCTGTTAAAGTAGAAAAGTTACAATGGAAATAAAATTATTCTATTTGTATGTGAAGCATGATATCACACAAAAGAAAAAATGCAAGATCTGGATTTATTAATCATTTATTTGTAAATAGCCTCATCCCTTGAAGCATGACACATTTAGTTCTCTGGCTTTATTGCCATTTCCATGGAGCCCAAAGTTTTTCTTCAAATTACTGTGATTATTATACTCGGCCTGAGAATTTGATACCTGCTACTTCAAAACTTGATCACAAAAGTTTCAGCATGTATATGAGATCATCCTAAAGATAATGTAGGAAGATTAAAAAAAAATTTCTTCCTAGTAAGTAAAATCAGTCAGAACAGTCATCTAGAATGTGAACAGCAAAAGTTATTGAGCAAAGCTGGAGATGAGTAGGTTCAGACTGGATGTGAGGAGGAAGTTCCTTCATTGTGAGAGTGGTGAGACTCTGGAATGGGTTGCCCAGGGAGGTGGTTGAGGCTCCATCCCTGGAGGAGTTTAAGGCCAAGCTGGATGAGGCTCTGGCCAGCCTGATCTAGGGTAGTGTCCCTGCCCATGGCAGGTGGGTTGGAACTAGATGATCCTTGTGGTGCCTTCCATCCCTGACCGATTTTATGATTCTATCAGAGAACAAGTTAGGTGACTTTAAATTGGTGCCACGAAATTTACAATTGAATGCTAAATGGCAGGGATGGGTGGAACAGAGGACAAAACAGGATGGTACCAAGGATGACACAAGAAACAACAAACAAAGAAGCAAAACCACCCAAAGAATATCGGTCAAATCTCATCCCAAACTGTCTATAGAAAAGCAAGAAGCCTGATAGGAGTAGAACTGATAGTGAGATAGTAGCTGACAGGAGTAGAACTGATAGTGAGATAGTTGAACACACAATACCAAAAACGCTTGAATGCAAAAGAGTGAAAGATCATTAGACAATAATGGGTAAGAACAATGTGTGCAATGTTGAACTCTTTTTTCAATTATTTAAATCAGACAAAAAAAGACAGGGCATCTGGAATAATTTAATATTTACTCTATTACATGACAGTGAAGTTTAAAGTTATCTGAAAGTCTGTCCTCTATTCCTCTTCCTCTTACTTTCTTCTTCTCAGCAACGAAGCTGGTGAAAGGTCTGGAACACAAACCCTAGGAGGAGAGGCTGAGGGAGCTGGCGGTGTTTAGCCTGGAGGAGGCTCAGGGGTGACCTCATTGCTGTCTACAACTACCTAAAGGGAGGTTGTAGCCAGGTGGAGCTTGGTCTCTTCTTCCAGACAACCACCAATAGAACAAGGACACATAGTCTCAAGTTGTGCCGGGGGAGGTCTAGGCTGGATGTTAGGAGGAAGTTCTTGGCAGAGAGAGAGATTTGCCATTGGAATGGGCTGCCCAGGGAGGTGGTGGAGTTGCCAACCCTGGAGATGTTCAAAAAAAGGCTGGATGAGGCACTCAGTGCCATGGTCTAGATGACTGGATAGGGCTGGGTGCTAGGTTGGACTGGATGATCTTGGAGGTCTCTTCCACCCTGGTTGATTCTATGATTCTATGATTCTGTGTTTCTCTTCCTATTTATAAATGGATGGGCCAACATTTGTACCATCACTTTTGATCAGTACTTTTCAGTACTAGTTTATAATTGAAGCTTCAATACATAAATCAAAATAATGAAGAGTATTGTACTGATGATTATGCAAATAGCATGATCCATTAATAGCCTGTGCTTCCTGTAGGTTAAACAGGGCTTCAAATTAGTAAAGAATTTAGATGGAACTTTAAGCATGTGCTGAACTCTGTCTACAGACATCTAAATATTTAAGGACATGCTTAAGTCAGAATGAATTGCATACTTAAGGTTAAACAGATGCTTTGCTGAGGCACAGATCTTGAAATTGTGAGCCTGATCCTTGATCTGTTGGAGACTTTTCACTCTGTGGGATGTTAGCGTTTCTTTAGTGTGTAAAGCTGTCCAAAGAGGATGGGGATACTGACCCTAAAATGAATAACACATACATACATTCAGCCAATGTCTGTTTTGAATAGAGACAGAATAAAATTGATGTCTGAAATCTGTCATATTTGGAGAAAGAAGTAAAGGTCAAAACTGGGATGCAGCACTGATATCTATCTTTTTTCTAAGGTGAGCTGATTTCAGGTTGCTTTATTTTCTGTTTACTCAGGGATTTTTTTCAATATGTTGTACTTCTGCAGCACAAATACCAGTCCTTGCATCATTACTTTGGGAAAACATGAATAGAAGAGAACTCCTATGTAATCAGGGCTAGTTTACATATCATGGGGGAATCAGGTCATACAGTTCTGTTAATAAAATTATCAAATGCCTTGTTTGAAATCAATAGATTTTTTTTTCCCTTCCTTGCTTGTATTTGAGAACTGTTGTTGATCTTCCATCCTCTGCTGGTTACAGATCTTCCCGCTTCTGTCTTAGATGTGTTTGCAATGAGTTTATACCCATTTGAAACTATGCCAATATTGTCTTAGATTTTAACCCTTCTCCAGTTGAAGAAACACAGTAAAAAAATTTGAAAGACGTTACAAAGCTGCAAATCTGCTACACTGACATTGTTAAAATTTAGGAAATAGAAAATACTCCTGCATCTGGATTTTTGGACACATTCAGTTGCTTTCAGAAGAACCCATCAAAATCTAAAGCAAAAATAGTTTTACTTTCTCCTGAAAAATAGATTTAGAAGTCTGGACCCTTGTGAATATGAAAGCGACCAATAGTCTGCCCCTAGAATTAACCACACCTGAACAAAGAGATTATTTTTCATCTTCTTTCCAACCCTGCTTAAGAGTTATTTTGAAAAGCCACTGGTCAAATCACCCATCTCTAAGGGTACTCTTTGTTTCTCACAGTCAGAAAGCTAGCTTCCAAAATCTTCAGGCTTTCTGGATTACACCAATTTAAGGCTATTCACACAAAAGCCATTGTTCCATGAGGACAAACACTGTTTTCCTCCTATCACTGAACCGGTCATATAACAACATTTTCCCAGCAGATATGAGGTTTGTATTTTTTGCAGAGTTCTGGAGATTCTTCTTTTGTTTTTAAGGAAAGTAATAAAAATACCTTCTTCTTCCTATAGAGCACTTCTGCCATTTCTAGCCGTGGCACAGGATCCACAGAAAACAAGTACAGCCCCTAGTAGGCAAGGAAATCCTTTCCAAGAGGTATCTGCTGCTTATTTTCAAAGAGATGAGGAAGGCTACCTGCATTCTCTGCTTTAGTTACAGAAACTGCCCGGGGAGGTGGTGGAGTTGCCGTCCCTGGGGCACTTCAAGGCAAGGTTGGACGTGGCACTTGGTGCCATGGTCTAGCCTTGACCTCTGTGGTAAAGGGTTGGACTTGATGATCTGTGAGGTCTCTTCCAACCCTGATGATACTGTGATACTGTGAAACATACCTAATGGTTGGACGCAATGATCTTAAAGGGTTTTTCCACCTGAAGCACTTCTACAATTCTATGATTCTATATATCCTTACAGATACAGATAATTTTCAGTGCACTACATTAAGGTAATGTAAGACTATGAGGTATGACTCTCTTAAAGTAAATTCAAATTTTTGTTTAAGACAGTCACCAGACATAATGATTTTTTGAGATATTCAAAGCAATGAAGTGTTGTAAACATTTTTAATCATAAGTCACATTTATAGATTTTTATTTGAAACATGCAAATCTTCTGGGAAGATGATGACTTTTGAAAATAAAAATAAACAAAAAGCCTCAAAGACTTTGAAGATTGAAGGCAGAGAATATTTGTAATTCACTAGTACTTTTCTAAAATAAATAAGGTTATGGGGAAAAAAATGATGGTACAAGGCAGCTTGAGCCATTCACTAAGAACTTGGTTTTCTTGGACCACCAATGCCATTGTTTCCAGCAAGTGAAGATTTTGTGTTGAAAACAGTTGTATCCAGATTTCCTGGAGTAAATTCTGCAGGAAGACATAAATTTTATCCATGTTTGAAGCCTTTCATAGGACACTGACAATCTCTAAGGATATCTCATTATTAATAAGCTTACCGTGCTGAACTCTTACCTTTTTTTCAGGCTGCTAATGAATCCTGTAAAGTTAGTTCTACTCTCAAAAATTAAAATATCCCATAAATAAGAAGAGCTACAAATACTAGTGCCAAATCATATTGATTTCTCTTAGAGTTGAGGGCACTTAGCACCATGCAGGAGGTGCTTGCAACATCAGATGATCAGGTCCTTATGCAGAGGGAAATGTTTCATTAATTGCTCTTAACTATAAATGGTGTCATTTCAGAGGAAGTAGCTCAGAGCATCAAATGTGTTACACTTTAGGCCCACTGCTGCAAACATTTATGCACAGGAGAACATTTACACTGGTGAGATGGTCTGAGGTCTGCTGGGCACAGGAAGGCAGGACCCATTCTGCCCTGTCTGCCTACGCAGAACTGTGCTGCCAACAGGCAGATTTTCTCTGCACCCTCTTTTTCCATCTTGAGCCACTTTGAAGGCACGTGAACTGGGTGCACAGATTTGTTCCTTTACAAGCTCTCTCAGAAATGTTTCCTCTCCCTCAGTTTCTAAGTCATTTCATATACTTTATTTCTTTTTAGTAGCATGAACTTTCCAGTACGCCCAGCACCTGTCCCTTTAATATAGCACACAGGGTTCTTTCTCTCCATACTGTACATTATCCTCATTAACACATATCAGTCAAAAACACTGTTAATTAAACTGGCAAGATGATTACACACGCCTCCATGTGCCCCCTCAGAGCAACCGCTTGCCAAGATTTTTTCCTCCCTCATCTACAGTGGGTGGAGAAGGCCCTGAGTAAACCAGAATTTAATGCTTTAAAAAATATCTCAGTGTATTGTTCTCTTGGAGCAAAATGGCTTATATATCATCACCATTGTCCCAAGTAGATAAATGCAATACTGTCACCAGCATGTAAAACTAGCACATATTTGATGTGCATAGCCACCGCACACAATGGCTTTTCCTTTCAAAGCTCCTCTCCAGATAGAAGACTCAACACATTGACCTTGAAGCCTGGACTAATGAAGGCATCATCAAGAACTGACTAAAGCTGGACAAAACCCAGCAGGTTAAGTGGGGTGGGTTGTTTCAATTTCCCTTTTATTTTTATGACTGATTTCCTAGATTTTCTGTTTACTTCCACTTGCTTGTGACATTTTTGCAAGGAAATTCATTGGCTTCCAGCAAACATTTCCTCAGTATTTCAAAAGTTATAACCATTTTTGCCACATTGCCACAAAACTCTTAAGAGAGTTTGCAATTCCGTAATGTGCTTTGGATCAAGCTCTCTCTTCAAGAATGCTATTGGAATGACAGAGCTGGAGGGTACAGAAACAAAGTATAAATAAAGGCAGGCAGTGGTGATCCCTCAAGCAAAGATAATGTACTTTTCTAGTACACATACACAGGCCTGATAGCGGCAACATAAGCCATCCAACCATCTTGTTAAGTTCTAAGAAGCTGTAAGATAATACTGTCTTGCAGGGTAGTAGATGAATTTGCAGAAATCCATCACTGAGACTAAAAATGTTTGCCCCATCGCAGAATATGAGCTCTTGGAAAGTAGCATTGGTATTCAACTGCTAATACCCTATTCTCCAGCACAAGAGATGTCCTCGAATACCAGCGACAAACCAGGTGTAGATTAAGATAGTAAAATGTCTTCCTTAACCCACAGGAATTTTTCACATTATTTTATTCTCCCTCCTATACCAGAAAAAAAAAAAAATCCAAATTTTTGAAATGGTTGTGAGCTGATGAAAAATTAAGGGAAAGGAAAGCACAAGGGAGAAACTTGTTTTGCATTACATTGTTCCAACTGTCTCTTGGAAGCTGAAAAGTGATTTCGAATGGAAATAAATGCTGTCAACTGCAAAAATAGTTTATTTTTAATTCTGAAATTCACATAAATTACTGTCTTTAGCAAATATTCCCTAATCTGAGTATTCCAGTTTTCAGTAGAATTGTTCTAAACCTGTTGTAATGGCAATATTGATATTCATGTCAAGAATATTAGATCTGTCTTGATAGAAGGAAGATATCTCACATAAAAGATTTTCAAGGTGACCATACACACATCAGTAAATGTCCACTTCTTCACTTTGATTTTCAAACATTTGTCCTCCCAGCACAGAGAAGTTCAGAGGGGTAGAATTCTATATGTTATCTGAAATGCTAACATAAATACCACATGTTGTTGTATTGTGATAGATGATCAGCTACTGTAAATAACAAAAAAATGGTCTTCAATAAATTAACTTTAATGTCTATTTTAATGCATTATTAAAATCCAACTGTTAATTTGTTTTCTAAAATATTGAATTAAGAGAATTTAATTTTGGTTTTGCCTGCTATCACTATTTGGTAGCTATGTTCCAAGCTCTGGCATTCAGCTGCATTTGAGTAATCTAGCCTAGAGAAAAGAGAAACATTACGAGCCCATATCGAAAGGACTTATCACATGCAAAGAAGATAATGGAGAGCTTCTTTCAATATCACAGCTTAAAACCAGAAGAAAATTTACAGCTTCTGTTTTCTACTACTACTTTAAATACAGATTCCTGACTCATAAGCTCACTTGTCCTGGGGACACCTTCTCAAAGTTGCCTGAAGTTATTTTTGGAGTGCAGGCAAAATTTGCTAACCATCACTTCCAGTATTGTCCTAGAAGTCCCAGTCTTGATATTTTCAACCTATTTGCAAGTATCAGACAGGCACCTCAAGCACAGATGGACCTAATTCTCACCCCCTTGATGTCAACGGTAATTTTGACACTGAGTTCAATAGACACCTATGATGTGTCCTGATATGGCAGTTTAGCTAGTACTAACTTGTTATGGAAAATGTGGACTAAAATTTACCAGCTTCCCTCTTCCCTCTACAAGTCCCCCATATCAGTTCTAAAATATGTGAATGTTACATTGTTTAATGTGTGGATCATTGTGGAGCTGTACAATTGCAAGGAAGGTGCACAGGTGCCACTAAAATATTTTGTTACGACCTACTAGCCATGAAGAAGAAAACTTTTTCCCTGTTTAAAGAAAGCAATGTGCTAAAAGCTTAAAGGTCTGGTTTGATGTGTGGCCTGTGTCAGGAACAGTGTGGCCAGTAGGACAAGGGAGGTTATTCTTCCCCTGCACTCAACACTGGTCAGGCCACACCTTGGGTACTGTGTCCAGTTCTGGGCCCCTCAATTCAAGAGAGATCTTGAGGTGCTGGAACGTGTCCAGAGAAGGGCAACAAAGCTGGTGAGGGGCCTGGAACACAAAGCCTATGAGGACAGGCTGAGGGAGCTGGGGGTGTTTAGCCTGGAGAGGAGGAGGCTCAGGGGGCACCTCACTGCTGTCTAACACTACTTGAAGGGAGGCTGCAGCCAGGTGGGGGTTGGTCTCTTCTGCCAGGCAACCAGCAATAGAACAAGGGGATACAGTCTCAAGTTCTGTCAAGGGAAGTATAGGCTGGATGTTAGGAGGAAGTTCTTGCCAGAGAGAGTGATTTGCCATTGGAATGGGCTGCCCAGGGAGGTGGTGGAGTTACTGTCCCTGGAGGTGTTGAAGAAAAGACTGGATGGAGCACTTAGTGCCATGGTCTAGTTGATTAGATAGGGCTGGGTGATAGGTTGTGGATTGGATGATCTTGGAGGTCTCTTCCAACCTTGTTGACTCTATGTGATTCTGTGATAAAGCTTCTTTGTGCTATGTTGACTTATACAAAATGGACCAATCATGCAAAGAGGTACAACCCTCTTTTCTGTGACTTTTGTAGCATATGGGTACCATATCAATATTTTTTTTGTCCTAAGATTGCAAATAAAATCCTTCTGATTATCATCTACATATAACAGTTATGCTTGTAGTGATTATCACAGAATCACAGAAAACATCCAGTTGGGAGACACCTCAAAGATCATCCAGGCCAACATTTGACTCAACACTGAAGGGTCAACACTAAGCCATGTTCCTAAGCACCAGGTCCACACACTTCAGGGACAGTGACTCCACCACTACCCTGGACAGACCATTCCAATTTCTGATAACTCTCTATAGAGAAGTATCTCCCAGCATCCAGCCTGAACTTCTCTTAGCATAGCTTGAAATCATTTCCTTTAGTCCTGTCACTTGCCATCAAGAAGAAGAGGCTGGACCACTTCCTTCAGGTAGTTGTAGAGAAGTTATGATGAGGTCTCCCCTCAGCCTCCTCTTCTCCAGACTGAACAACTC
Source organism: Pogoniulus pusillus (assembly GCF_015220805.1). Taxonomy (NCBI): domain Eukaryota; kingdom Metazoa; phylum Chordata; class Aves; order Piciformes; family Lybiidae; genus Pogoniulus; species Pogoniulus pusillus. The sequence continues at coordinate 14,466,883 of NC_087264.1, read as the reverse complement.
CAGCTCCCTCAGACACTGGCCATAGTTCATGTGCTCCAGGCCCTTTGTGAGTCTTGTTGCCCTTTTCTGAACATATTCCAGAACCAAAATGTTACTCTTGTAGTGGGGGCCCCAGAACTGAGCACAAGAACTGGGCCTAGAACTGTGGTCTTATCAATGCTGAGTAGAGCAGGATGATCACTTCTCTGTTCCTACTAGCCACCATGTTTCTAATACAAACCAGGATGCCATTGGCTTCCTTGGCCACCTGGGCACACCTCTGACTTGTATTTAATCAACTGTCAACCAGACTGTCAACTGTTAGGCTAGTCAGTGATCTAGATTGATGATGATATACCACAGCTTCAAAACACATTGCACAAGCAGGAAAAACAAGTTAAACCATCTGATGATAGCCCATGGGAAGTAATGGAAGCAGCAAGTTTGATTAAACCAAGATCCCACAACAAATTACATACAGTTCCCTGAAGTATGTTGCAGGAGGTACAAGTCCTAGCCTGACCAATTATTCTTCCCTCAAAATCTATTATGAGTGCATGTTTACATGGTGGAAAAAAGTCTCTTAATTTTTCTGAATTATAGCTGGGATATAAAAAAATAAAGAGGGAAATGCAATAAGTCAACCAAACCAGAATATTCCAATGATTTTCAAGGGAAAGCATGCTGGAAAGTCATTTTGGAAAGAAAACAGAGTGATATAAAGGGACTTCAGGCATATAGGCCATGCCTACCATCTGTTAGATTCTCCAATTTTACACGGCTTGAAAAAGGCACTCGCCCACTTGCAGTAATGAGTGAGAAACAGTCTCTAAGGAGTACAGGAAGGAGCAGGGTGAACTTTAAAAACCTGTATCTACTTCCTTGAAATGCTCAGAGGCTACTGATGAAGAAACAGATCAAGTCTGAGTTGGTGGAAGAGGCTACCCACCACTCTAAGCAGGAATATCGTGCTACTAGCAGAAAATGACTGTTCAAATAAGCCAACAGATGGAACTTAAGTAAGAATACTCTGTATTCTTTTTTTCTGAAGCATGTAATCCTAGGCAATAAAGACAGGATACTAGGATTGCTGGGTCATTAATTTATTATGGCAGTAACTTTAAACGACTTGAATACTTGTCAATATGGTAGTCACTGCAATAATAGCCATTTTCAGGTTCTGAATGAGTCAGCAGCAAACAAGATTTTTGCAGAAACCTAGAGACATAGGGGAAGCTAAATTCTTTCACAGTCAAAAAGTGATATCATAGAAGTGTTTTTCTCTCGTTTTTAAGTGTTTGACAAACTACTGCAATATCAGCCACACATGCTAGGCTGGAATTTAGCTACAAAATCCTATTGCTCAAAGATGGAAATATATGCCCCTCTGTTTGCTTCCTTAATTTTTATTAAGGCACTGATTAAACTGCCAAACTAGAACTGTGTAATACCTTCTCTGTAATAATATTACAGGCAGGGAGGGAAACCAGAGATGTCAAAAGATTTCTCACAGAACTGGAAACCTGCAATACAGAGTATTAATTTTCTTTTAACTTACCATTAAGGATCAATAGATGGTCAGTTCACTAAATTGTAAGCTGTACACTTCAAGTATTTATGATCATTTCAGCCACAGCCAGGCACATGGTTTCAACAGCAAATGTAACTAACCATTGGAAACTGGGAGGTAGAACAGATTTTCCATCACATAAACTTCTTCCATCAGCATAGTCAATGCTTACCCTGCCTCCAACACATTAAAAAAAATAACATTCGATGCAGAATAACCCTTCCAGTGAAATTCTGTTGCTTATGTAAGGTCTGAGTGGTTATTCTTGTCCTGCAACCCCTGGTTTGTCTTGTATGTTGAATACATGAGAAAGTGTACACTGAGGCTTATCAGGCCGTATAGGTGCTACCACTCACACCTTTATCTCCTTTCTTACAGACAAGTATTTGCTAAAATGCATTAGAGCTGGAAAGGGATGCATCCAGTCACTTGAGGAGTAGTAAATAAAAACTAGAATGGTTGGAAATCTACCAAATAAAAAAGCTGATTTTACAAAACACTCCAAATAAGCAAGAAATTCAGAATAGCATGTGAGCTTTGACCTCTGCAAGATTTGTACTTATCACCATTGTTGGTCCTTCCCATGTACATCCTCCCTGTTGAACAGACACGAGAAAATATGCAAAATCATTAGATGACCCCAAAAAAAATTGTCATTATTTGTAAATCTTCAAAGTGTTTTATACTCCATTCTTTTGTCTGTCATTACCATTCTTTAAAATAACCAGCATATGATGTCACAACTCTGAATTAATTTCTATGTCTTCTGTGATTTAAATGACTGAATGAAATCCAGTACATTGCTTAGTCAAAGTGACTCTTTACTAACTTGTCAACCCTCTATCTTATGCTATTACCTGTTACAAATATAGAGGCACCTATAAACACAGATACTCTTTTTTTTTCAATGTATGCAGACAGCAAATCTTACCATAGAGTGAATAATATATCCAGATGATTAAAATATTTTTCAGTCAGTATATTCATAACTATAACTAAATTTGCACATTAAATTACATTGGGCTGTTCCAGAAAGCAGCCTAGAGGTTTTCATGACAGACAGAAATAAAAGGCAAAGAAATTATGCTGATTTTTAAACATAATTTTCCAGTAGTTTAAGAAGAATAAGTTTTTCATTTAAAAAAGCCAGCAGGATCAGCAGGCAACTAAGTTCTGTTTTAGTTGAAAATCGGTGGGAGGGAATATAAAGCCATATTTTTTTCCTAAATGAAACTGGAGCAGCAGCAAAGCTAACAAGTTGTAATCAGACAAGATTTTCTTTTTTTTAACATCTCACAAAAAAGGTATCTTTTAAAAATCCATAGCACCCCAGTACCATATTACAAAGCACATTTGCTGCGAGTAGTTATTCTTGCAGTAGAAAGTGCAAAGAAATAAATATCTCAGGGAAAGTAGGAGAGAGGATTGTTATAGTCATTTATAAGTATAATTTAGGTTATGCATTTATATTTACAAACCAACTATCTTATGCTGAATCCCTCTCAAATTTTAAATGGAAAAAAATAATCCCTCTGATGATAGGTAAATACTCACCATCCTAATGTCAAGAAAACAACTAAAACATTCTTCCAGCTTTCAGCTCAGTCTTTCTCAATAGAGTGGAAATAGAGAAGTGGGTTTTTCAGCTTGCTACAAAGGTTAAAAAATCAGATCAATGGTAAACCAACTGTAAGAGAGAGCTCTGGAGAAATCATTACTAAAGATTGTCCTTCTAACCTCCCTTCCACAAATGTCTCCACTGACTTTACTGGGCTTTGGATCACACCCAGAGTGATTTGTTGCTGACTGCTCTGTCAGATGAAGAGAGCAAATCTCTCAAACAGGCAAATCCTAGACCACTAGGGCTCTGAAGACTGATGCCAATAAAGTGAGCTAGCCAGAAATTTGCTGCCTGCCAGGATGCAGCCACTGGAAAGGCACATTTAAGCAAATACCAAACTACTGTACTGAATTTTTGTTTCAGTTTTCATACTGTCTCTAAGGCCTATATAACTTTCACTTTTACAAGGATTAAGAGCTACACTAGCTGGCATAAGCATTAGAAACTGGGAAAGTGTGATTGGTTTGGAGTAAGGATTCAGATATGACTGTTGGCTAGGCTGTACTGTTTCACAAAAAAGCAGGGTTTAGATAGGTTAACATAGAAAGATGAACAACCCCATAAAAAAAAAACCTCTTCTCAAACTATATCTTTGCCACTTCATTTCATAAATATTTTTTAATATAAATATGTTAATCATAATGATAATCATGTTGTCATCAATATAAGGGGAGAGTTATATGAGACTTACAAATGATCACACCACCACCTGTACACTTCAGTAGAAAATATCTTTCACAAGAAAGGCAAGAATATCAAAGATTTCTATTGCTATGTTTCAGTCACAGAGAGGTCAAGAAAAAGACAGATGACCTTCAGATTTGATATATAATTGACTGCAGCTGTTCTATAGTCTGGGGAATAATTGGCATGTAAAAGAGCATTAAACTATGGGCACTCTCATTCCCTCACCCTGACAATAAGATTTCACATCATTAAGGTAGAAGAATGACCTGCATGGCTGACCAAACCAAACCTCAGGTCACTTCAATAATTAAAAAGATAGGCAAGATCAATAACAGCAAATGGTAGTACTTTACAGTGCAATAATTGGTTGCATGCAGTATAACTGGCAGTAACAACCCCTTATTTATTAAGACTGGGTGAAATTACAGAGAGGAAGAATAAAAATGGTGAAGTTCAATTGTACACATTTGTTTTCCAGTCGTCAATATTTAGCTTGTTATAGAATTTCAGTGAGTCATTGATTGAATGTGGAGATGTGTAATCAGCACACGGATTTTATTTAAGCATTGATCTTTCAGTCAAATGCCCCATAGCCCAACCTCCTCAAGAATTTCTGCAAAGGTGTTGTGGTAGGCTTGAATAGTCCAGAATAGGCTTATACATGTCCTGGCTTGCCCAGACATGTTTTTCTGCTTTCCCTCCTTCTGTCGTGGGGAGTAGCAACCATGGGAAAGAGGACAAAGAGCTGAAGCCACTGAGTCTAAGGACTCTGGCTTGCCCAGACTTGTTTTGCTTCTGTTTGTATCCTATGGTAAACAAGGTACATACACTTGGCTTGTGTCTGTCTCATGAAAGGCCTATGTTTTTCCCAAATTTGGGTAATCTAAGCTTATGGCTTCACTTAATATGGTCAAGCTCAACTAACTGCCATTCAGATTGGCTTTTCTGTGTCCAAAGGCCCATTAGTCTCAGGCTGTATTGATAAAAAGAGATGAGCAGATAACACAACATGGTCTGACATTCTATTTATGCCTGCTGCTGCCTGCTACTATTGCTCACTGCTTATGGCAGTGCACTGCCTCAGTGCATCCTGAACTGCCTGGAAACTCCACAACCTCAAGTTTTCCACGAACGGGCTCTAAATGACTCCATGCAATCAGCCTGCATAGCCAGCATGGCATTGTGCTGAGACTGCACATCACAAGACATCCTGCCTACACCTGAAAGTCTGCTGCCAAGAAGGGAAGTCCTGGAGGTACACAGGTCATCCAGAGAAATCAGGACCAGGTCAGAGATTGTTTGCCTCCTCTCCCCATCACCCTGTGAAGACTGGGAAAAGTCAGAAGCCTCAGCAGCTGACAAAACACTGAGAGAATTCCCTGAAAGCCTTTTGGGGTGCTGTCTGAAGCTGCAGCTAGCCCTGCGAGTCAGACTAATATTTTGGAGTAAATACTTAAAGCCTCTTGTAATTCACCATTGCCTTCTGCCATAAGCAGAAAGAGGGTCCCAGAGTCCATCTAGTGGACAAGTGGTAAAATTAACAACAAGCAGTGTACTTACTGCAGGAACCTTCTCTTCCAGTTCAATTGAGTTCAATTAATGTTATATTATTGCTAGTTATTTGTTCTAGATCCTGAGTTATTCCTTCGTATAATGCTTCCATGCCTAATTACTATGAGAAAATAGTGGTCAGGGTGGTGAGAGTTTTGAACATTGAAAATTAATAAACAATATTAATTTTTGAAAATCATATCTCACATCAATTACAGGCTGTGCTCTCTTCTACACACGTGTAGATGATCCTGTAAACATCAAGATATCTCTTCAGGCAAAACCTTCAAAACAAACTAGGTTTGATATTCAAGAAGGAACAATATGCATCCCTTATATTCTTTTGTGGAAGAAAACACAAGGTTAAAAACACACCAATTCAGAATATTGAAACACTGCAGCTCTATTTGTGGTGAAACTCTCTCTTCACCAGAAGTATCATACAATAACCTGATCTTTGACACAGGGCTGTACTGATTTCAGACTTAACCAAAATCAACTGAATCTTTTCAGTGATCCTAACTGAGTTTTAAAATAAATTAATATTTAAAATGTCTCAGGGAGTGCCTTTAATCTTAAAAGTAGATTTCTGGAGGAAACAATTTTAACAATTTGTAGTATGTACATGCATTAAAAATTAAAATTGTAAACCTGATAGTCAGCTCTCCTAGGCTGACATCCTCTGGCTATATGTAGCATTTGGTCTACACCATTTGGCTTGGATTCCAATATTGCGACCATTCTTAGTTTTACAACCTGAATCTCTTCCATGTTTGTAGAAGGCATTTCAGTCGGCTGCACCAGGAATCTGGAGTCGGTGGGAGATCCAACAACCTTCTTGTTCTACGGGAAGATTTCTACCTTTCACCCTATTTTCAGAGCCTGTGTTTAATCTCTCGAAGTTGTCATGACAATAACCTTTTGCAATCAATTTAAAGTGGAGTTTAAATTGATTATTCTTAAGAAAAAATGAAAATAAAAATCATTGCAGACCTGTAAATGATACTCCTCAAACTTTAGCCTTTGTTGGCTGACAGACCTCTTGAAACACAGTACACAGCAAAACTGCATCAAGATTAGAGAGCGTAACTAGTGATAACTTTCAGTGTTATTATCTTAATAAACTTTCTGTACTTGATTAGCCAGGATAAAGAAGATACAGATCAGTAATGATAGCCGGAAAACTACAGATAAGCTGGTCATCCTTTCAAGATAAAAATGCCCATCTGTTCCAAGATTGTAATCAAGAACCCTTTGCTGATATTTAATCTATTGCTACATGGCCTTGAGCTTATTAAACACTAAGATTAAATCCTGTGTTAATGCTTTCTCTTTTCTTTTAACTCATTTCATTGTATTTACTCCGTGTTTCTTTTAAAGATCACATCATACCAAAAAACCTTATGTAGTGGCATAAAAGTTTCTTGCACCTCATTGTCTCATGCAGTTGGATGGTTCAGGAGCAGAAGGCTTTATGACTTGCTGCTTTTCAGAGTGAGGAAGTAATGTGGCTGTACTGGAAATTCAGGTTCAGGTAACTCCATTTTCCAAGGGACTATAGTATATCCTGGTCTGAACCAAAAGACACATGAACATCAGGCCAGTGGACATGATTTTTGATTCTCCTCCTCTACTCCATTTTAGTGAGACCTCACCCAGAGTACTGTGTCCAGGTCTGGAGTCCTCAGTGTAGGAAAGCCATGGAGCTCCTGGAGTAGATCCAGATGAGTACCACAGAAATAATCAGAGAGATCCTCTCCAATGAAGTCTGAGAGAGATGGGCTTGTTCTGTTTGGAGTAGGCTTTGAGAAGACCTTACTGTAGCCTTTCAATACTTTGAGAGTGCGTATAAAAAAAAGGGGACAGCCTTACTAGCAGATCCTGTTGCAATAGGTTAATGGTTTTAAACTAAAAGAAGGTAGACTTAGAGCAGACATAAGGAACAAATTTTTCACAACAATGTATTGGAAATTAACCATCAGTTATTAATTATGACTATTAATTTTTGTATTAATATTTTTTATTGTTAATATTAAAAATCAGGAAAAATCCCTAAGATTCTCTAGGTTTTCGGTCAACAAGAAGCAATTGCATGGAATTCAACAGTTTAATCAATCAAAATTCAGAAAACAATAACATGAGAACAGAAAAAGTTCTAACTAATGCCTATGCAGTCTTGGCATATAGTCATGACACCTTAGAATCATAGAATCATAGAATCAACCAGGTTGGAAGAAAACTCCAAGAGCATCCACTCCAACCTAGCACCCAGCCCTAGCCAAGCAAATAGACCATGGCACTAAGTGCCTCATCCAGGCTTTTCTTGAACACCTCCAGGGACGGTGACTCCACCACCTCCCTGGGCAGCCCATTCCAATGCCAATCACTCTCTCTGGCAACAACTTCCTCCTAACATCCAGACTATACTTCCCCTGGCACAACTTGAGACTGTGTCCCCTTGTGCTCTTGCTGGTTGCCTGGCAGAAGAGACCAACCCCCACCTGGCTACTGCCTCCCTTCAGGGAGTTGTAGACTGCAATGAGGTCCCCCCTGAGCCTCCTCCTCTCCAGGCTAAACAGGCCCAGCTCCCTCAACCTCTCCTCATAGGGTTTGTGTTCCAGGCCTTTCACCAGCTTCATTGCCCTTCTCTGGACACATTCCCGTTGATCCCTAAGTCTCCTGTATGAAAGATGTTTTCAAACCCACGATGATCCTGGGGTAAAATATAAATATTTGAGGCAGAGGAGGAAGGAGATGCTGCTAAGCCACTAGTGTGAGCTGCAAACACGTGGCCGCCTGTTAATGAGCCGCAAACGAAGAGATGCTGGGTGCAGACAAAGGCACAGTGCAGACAGGCTAGTCATAGAAAGGCAAATGTAGAAAGGCTGATTTAGAAAGGCACGGTTTTCTAAATCATCTCCCTTTATATACTCGACTTTGGAGTCAAACTGGCCAATAGACACTAGCACCCTTGTTCTGGCCAACGAATTCAAACCTTTGTGCCTCCATTGACTATGCAGGCACATTGAGGGCAGCACAAGACACCTGACACAAGGTTCTAAGCCCCTAGCCCTGGGCAAAACCCTTTATTGTTTGCTCAATCTACTCACTCACGGACCCCTGCACAACAGGAGGAGGAGAGCCAGGGTTAAACCTGCCCAGCAGGACAAAAAAGGGTGGTGAAACACGGGAATACATTGCCCAGAGATGTGGTAGATGCCCCATTGCTTTACAGAGGGCACTTTAAACAACCTTGTTCAGTTAAAGATGTAGGCAGGTTGAACTAGATGAACTTTAAATGGTCCTCCCAACTCAAAACAGTCCATGGCTGTATGATTACAGGATTCTAATGTGCAGATTATGTTTTGGTGTTGTTCATTTGTTGTTGTTGTTGTTTTAAAATACTGTTTACTGCTCTTACTAATACCAGTGTGGGCTCTTTTTCTTATTTTGTGGGGCTTTGTTTTAAGAAATTTAGGGTATACAAGGTTTGTTTATTTATGTGCAAAGTTGAGAAAGAGTGTAAATGAATAGCAATTAGCACTGAAATGGATTAGATGTCGAGGTGACTCTCTGGTAACCTTCACTTTGCAGGGGTACATTTGAATGATTGGAAAAAAGTAACCTTTGCTAATTACAGTTGGCTGCAGTGCTTCTGTAGCATTGTTTCTCCTCCCTTCCGTCATGTGGTTACTTCGGTCTATATCTGAATATAACCACAGTAAAGTAACCACATGACTAGCATATTTTTTTTCCTTGTTTATTTTTTAGAACACAAACTGTCTTCTTGATTATTTGAACTTCTTAACCTGCAGCACACAAAGTTGTTTGCAGCCCATTTGCCTTCATGTGATCAACCAGAATCTGGCTTGCTTTGAACTCAGAAATATTGTAAGGTATATCTTTACTATATCAGTTGCTATGAATGTATCTTCTTACAGCCTTTATTCATACAAGTACTCTATATTCACTGCTTAACCATACCTCAACAGACTGTCTCCAGTCTCCTTTTTTAACCTTCTAACATTTGATCCACAAGTAATTTATATGTTCCAATAAACAGATGAAACCTTCATTTTTCAGCAGGTAAGAACTAAAATTAAATGTTGTATTTTAGATATTACTTATGTTATTCACTTTCAACCACCTTTCTATTAATACAGCTCTCTTCCACTGGATTTTGTTCTACCTCCCATTTCTGTGTTATCAGCAGACCTTGATGTGTGATAGTTTTGACAAAGCTGTCCTGAGTGATCAGGGACCTCTGGCACTGCAGTGTTCTGCCACTTCTAACCTCTCTGAGTTGACCAAAAATATCCTCACTTCAAGATATTTCCCATTAACTTATTCCCTCCAAATTACACTGGGAACTCCAATGTTTCCAGCACTAGGTTTATTACAAGAACTAATGTCATCAAAAACTGAATTTCATATCCATTTTAGCACACCTCATTAGAGTTGTTTATCAGGTCACACATTCAAACAGCTGTCTTTCCCATATATTCCAGCTTAACTTCTAGCTGTTCTTTGCTACACTATTTTTCTGCCTTTCTCTCTTCCAGTTCCTGTGGCCCTTCTTTATCTTAGCTCCTGCTATGCCAGGTGTCCTCTCCACATTAGTTCCAGACCTTCTAGGCATATATGTTTCTGTGTCCCCATCTTCCTTTGGGGAGGAGAAAGAAAAAAAAGAGGAAAAAAAGGAAAAATAAAAGGCAATTTCCATGCAAGCCTTTGTACCCTATTTTATCTTAGCCCTACAGGCAAACAGACTTCTAACATAGCTTTAGGAGCTTCTTGTATGCACCTTCTCTCTAGAACTTTTCCCACTTCCTCAGCGGTGAACCCAAGTCTAAGATAAGCATGCTTTCTTTGTTCCTATCCTGATTTCCCCCACTGCATTTTTTTCTTTTATGCCTCTTTTCTTCTTGTACCAATTTTCCTTCTAATTTTAATCCAGTGTCTCAAACCCACCAACAAATTTCACACAACATGTCAGATTAGTTTATTAGCATCTGTGCAAGCATAGTAAATGTATATTCATCCTAAAACACCAGAACTTTCCATATGATAAAAAGTGTAGTTATTCCTGAGCTCTAATACAACCTTTATTATTACAATATTAATTTTTTTTTTTTTTTGACAGATGTGATGGTTTGGGTGTTCCCTGCCCCCCTCTCCACTTTGGAAATCACTCAGACTAGACTCAGCCAGCTCTGGAAATTTGAATGAAGCTTATATTTACAGCAGCACAATATACAAGCAGATATTTACAGTTATATACAGAAATGTGCAAGGTAAAAGGTAATATAGAAGCACAATAGCCCTCCCAGAAACCTGAGTCCCCATGAGGGGCTCCCAACTGCCCTTACACCTTCTCCTACCCCTCTCAACCTTACCCCAGTCCCAAGGAAGAACGGAGGTTGAGCCAGGGGGTTAGGAAGCAAAGTGGATTAACCAGAGAGACGGCAGAGAGGCTAGAGAGAAGTGCAGCTCAGGCAATGCCCCAAGAGGAAATGCCCTGTTTATGTTTGGATTCTTGTTCTTATACCACTCAGCAAGTCCATGGGTGAAGTAGACGTCAGCATTGTTTCTCTTTCATAGCCTGTTATCTAATCCTTCTCACCAAAACATTCTAGTTAGTTTCAAACTAGCACAAAAGACCAAAAAAAAAAAAAGAGAAAAAGAAAAAGAAGTGAACTATTCCCATATATCACTGTAAAATGCACTGGTTTTGTAGAATCATATAATCATAGAATGTTCTGGGTTGGAAGGGATCTCCAAATGTCATCTAGTCCAACTTCCTCTGCAGTAAGCACAGGCATCCTCAACTAGATCAAATTGCCCAGAACTAAATTTTGTAAGTTTCACAAAGTATACATGGAAACAGGAAATTGAGGCAGAATATAACAATATTTCAGACACCTGAAGATGAGGAGCAGATCATGTTATCAGATGTCTCTAGTTACCAGTGAGCAGCTTATCTTGTTTCAAGTCATGTGTGTTAGGACACCAGAAAACTGAAAACAAACTGGGCATTTTATTTCTATTCCTCTACATATTCAGTTACTCTCAACATTAGTTTGGAATCAGTCACAAGATCTTTTTTCTGTAAAGATCAAAAGCCATACCTTCTTTCCTAAACACTCTTACATACAGCTCTTTTCCACTACCTGACAGAAGCCAACACTGGCACTAGAGACAAGCGTGCTGGACCTTGTTCTCACCTACAGGGAAGGGATGGTGAACAACGTACCTTGGCTGCAGTGACCATGAAGCAGTTGAATTCAAGATCCTCAGGGCAACCAGGTGGACATATTCTAAGCTCACCACCCTAGATTTTAGGTGTGCAGACTTTGATTGCTTCAGGGATCTGCTGGCCAAAGCATCATGGGACAAAGCCCTAGAGGGAAGAGGGGCCCAGGGCAGCTGGACAGTATTCAAGCATGACCTCCTCTGTGTTCAGGAGCAACGTATACCAACAAAGAGGAAAGCAGGGAAGAATGATAGGAGGCCTGCCTGACTGAGCAAGGAGCTCCTGGATACATTGTCACACAAAAAGTAGCTCTTCAAAGAGTGGAAAATGGGACAGCTAGAATGGAGGGTATGTAAAGAAGCTGCCTGAGCAGCTAGAGATCTGTTTAGGAAAGTCAGGAACTGAATCGAGCCAGGGAGGTCAAATGGAACATCAAGAATTTCTACAGGTATATTAATGGTAAAAGGAAGACTAGGGAAGGTGTGGGCCCCCTCAGAAAGGAAACAGATTCAATGGTCACAAGTGACATAGAAAAGACTGAGGTTCTCAATGACTTCTTTACCTCAGTCTTCACTGCAAAGGCCTCCAGCCACACTCCTAGAGCCATGGAAGATAATAGCAGGGACTGGAAAGAAGAGCTGCCCATCATAAATGAAGATCAGGTTCGTTGTCACCTGAAGAAGCTGAAAGTGTTCAAGTCCAGGGGACCTGATGCGATACACCCATGGGTACTGAGAGAACTGGTGGATGAGGTTGCTAAACCCCTCTCTAATATATTCCAAAAGTCATGATAGTCTAATGAAGTCCCCACTGACTGGAGTCCCTCAGGGATCTGTCCTGGAACCAGTCTTGTTCAACATCTTTGTCCGTGCCACGGACAGAGGCATTGAGTGCACCCTCGGCAAGTTTGCTGACGACACCAAGCTGTGTGATGCAGCAGACACACTGGAGAGAAGGGATGCTGTCCAGAGAGACCTGGACAGGATGGAGAGGTAGGGACAAGCCAACCTCATGAGCTTCAACAAGACCAAGTGCAAGGTCCTGCATCTGGGTCGAGGCAATCCCCAGCACAAATCCAGGTTGAGCAGTGACTGGCTGGAGAGCAGCCCTGAGGAGAGGGACTTGGGAGTGCTGGTGGATGACAAGCTCAACAAGAGCCAGCAGCATGCACTTCCAGAACAGAAAGCCAACCAGAGCCTGGGCTGCATCAGGAGAAGTGCTTCCAGCAGGTGGAAGGAGGTGATTTTCTCCCTCTACTCCGCTCTGGAGAGACCCCACCTGGAGTATTGCATCCAGTTCTGGAGCCTCTACTACAAGAGGGATGTGGAGATGCTGGAGAATGTCCAGAGAAGGGCCACTGGGATGATCAGAGGGCTGGAGCACCTCTCCTACAAAGGACAGACTGGAGGAGTTGGGGCTGTTCAGTCTGGAGAAGAGGAGACTCCAAGGTGACCTAATTGTGCCTTTCCAGTATCTGAAGGGGGCTTACAAAAAATCTGGGGAGGGACTTTTTTAGGATATCAGGTATAGGACAGGACTAGCAGGAATGGAGCAAAGCTGGAGGTGGGGAGATTCAGCCTGGACGCAAGGAGGAAGTTGTTGAGCATGAGAGTGGTGAGAGCCTGGAATGGGTTGCCCAGGAAGGTGGTTGAGGCCCCATGGCTGGAGGTGTTTAAGGCCAGGCTGGATGGGGCTCTGGCCAGCCTGATCTAGGGTAGGGTGTCCCTGCCCATGTCAGAGGGGTTGGAACTGGTTGCTCCTTGTGGTCCCTTCCAACCCTGACTGATTCTCTGATTCTATGATTTCTGAGTAATCCTGCCTGCAGACAACCAATGTTCAAATTCACGCTTCTTCTTTTTATAAATACTGCTTCAGCTACACCATCTGAGCATAAGAAATTAGTTCAATAAGAAATGAGTTCAGTGGGTGTTGTTCAGTTGGACATACATTCACCAAATCTTTTCGAGATTAGATTTAACTTCATCTGTGATTTTTGAACTATTTTCTTGAAGAAAATGGTGAATGGAGTGCAGGCAGAGTGAGGACAAATTGTTCTCACCCTACAATTAGGGTCCACAGGGAAAAATAGGCTGTCTATGTAACTTAATATTTGCTTCCCACAAATAAATTCAAACCCACTGGAAAGATGCAGATGACATGTCACTCTCATTAATCTTGAGGTGTCAGGCCAGCCAAGTCTGTTCTTGCTGATGAAACTTTCATCTTATCAGCACCCTCTGTCATTCCTTGAATGTCTTGGTGTGATTTAGTTTTTTGAACACAGAGTCTTCTGTTTGTTTGTGGACTTTCTTACAACCTCCTATCATCAGTGTGAGGGTAACTTCTAGACAGTATCTGATTGCAGTCTCTATAACTACTTTTTATTTGTAAAGTAATTCTGAGTACTTTAAAGTATAGGACTCTGGGGGGGGGGGGGGGGGGGGGAAAGGTATATACTGATACTGTAATCTCTGTCACCTAAATTTAATTCTGCAATGCTAGAGTTTAGTATGATGTGACTCTTCAGGCTCCCCTGAAGCTATGAGAGAGAAGGGCATTTTGTCCTTCTGTAAGGTGGTATGTGCACAGACTGGTTAAATGAGTCACATTTCGGAGCTGACAAGGGAAAGAGTCCAGAACATATCTAGCTTTTCACTGCTAAAGTAACACTTTAAGTATAACTCAACTTACACATGCATATCTGTTCTAGAACTTGCAGAAAGCACACAGTTGTCCTGAAACCTCATTCTGCATATCCACAGAGTTTCCTGGAAGCTTTTTCTGCAAACAGAGCAAAAAATAAACACTGACTTCTAGCAGTAGAATCTCTCTATAAATCTATTTGGCTATACAAACTAACGGTGCAAATATTTATTTCAAGAGTTGCACACTAAGGAAAAGAACATTATTATTATTTTTTGCTGAAAACTGGTGCTGCAGGTTAATGCTTTCCATAACCATATATGACAGTTTCCAGCCTAGACTTCCCCTGCCACAACTTGAGACTGTGTCCCCTTGTTCTACTGCTGGTTGCCTGGGAGAAGAGGCCAACCCCCACCTGGCTACAATCTCACTTCAGGTAGCTGTAGACAGCAATGAGGTCCCCCCTGAGCCTCCTCCTCTCCAGGCTAAACAACCCCAGCTCCCTCAGCCTCTCCTCATAGGGTTTATGTTCCAGGCTCCTCACCAGCTTTGTTGCCCTTCTCTGGACACGCTCCAACACCTCAACATCTCTCTTGAATTGAGGGGCCCAGAACTGGACACTGTACTGAAGGTGTGGCCTGACCAGTGCTGAGTACAGGGGAATTGTGTTGCTTCTTGGAGAGGACAGTGAGTTTCTGAGGCAGTAGCAAGACATATCACATAAGTGAACTGATGCTGCGTAGGTGCATCTCCTGCCTATGTCCTTCAGGCTGCAAGTGAATCTCTGAGGGTGTTCTCACGTACTGCAAACAGGAGGATAATGTGCAGGATATGCACCAGAGAGTATACAATGCAGCCTTTTTTAGATTATAGAAAAGAAACAGCTTAGCTTTACATGATAAACAAGTAACATCTTGGTTAGTTAATAGGACGGAAACCCCAGTAATGTTGTAGGAATGGGAATTGTAAGGCACAGAGACAATTTGAAACAATAGAAGTCAATGAGGTACCAGGTCTGGTATTAGTGGGAGACTACAGAGGGCAGAAAGAGAGATATGACAATTGACAAGTCTAAGCCATAAAGGTCTTTTTATGATACCAGATGTAGAAACTAATCAAAGATTTTTTTCACACCAGAGTAGCCTTCTGCTCTGCTTAGTCTGTTGTGCTACAGCTGTCAGTGCCCAACTTTCAGATCATCAAGTTATTTTAAAGCATTTTAGTCACTGTGCACATTTTTTTCTTTTTGGTGGCAAGAGGTACAATTCCTTCCATTGCTGGTACTATTATCAGCTTATGTTCTGAAACATATGATTTGATTATCCTTATTATCTTGGCTTTCATAGCTATAAAAATGTTATTAGTGATCATAAAAGTATCTGCCCCTTTTTACTCAAGTCACATTATTTTACTTAGCTACCTCTTGTGGCAAAGTACTCAGTAGGTCAAATGTATATTGCACATCTGATCTTGTACAGCACTTTATGGTCCACAAATGAGGTTTAAAATTTCTTAAATCTTAAGAGAGCAAAGCTTCCTGGTGCTTTGATAAGTACTTCCTGCTCACTTGAGGATGATAAAAGTAGTGCAAGGATACTTCATGATGCTATATTTATTTGACTGTGAGTTTTAGGTGAGTCCTTGAGATTTCGAGGTCATCTATTTATTTAAGCTTTTGGAGTGCAAGGCCAAAACATTAATCTATTCTGAAGGAACTTTGATACTGCTCTTACTTTTTCAAGCCCGTAGCTATAAAGCCATGTAGTACCAGGGGGGAAACATTACTCCTGGCACTCTGCAGAGTGAGCTCACCCACTTGAGGCCGTTTTGAGTTTCACACTCCTTTCACTGAACTTGACTTTCACAAGCATTTGCAGCCTCTCCTGACTTTTGACATTTTTGTCAAGCCATAAAAACTGCATCCTATTTTCTACTGACAGAGAAACAGCTTCAATCTGGCAGAGAGGAGCAATAATGTCAAAACTGGACTTCAGTAGGTGTTGAAAGACTGGATGAGGCACTTAGTGCCATGGTCTAGATGACTGGCTAGGGCTGGGGGATAGGTTGGACTGGATGATCTTGGAGGTCTCTTCCAACCTGGTTGATTCTATGATTCTATGATTCAGGAGAAGACATGCTTTCCTGACATGCCTGGGCCCCTGCTGAGGCTGTGCAGCGTCAGGCAGGGAAGGGTTAAATGTGGCGACAGAGGAGAATTAATGGTCAGTGTCAGAAACAGCAAAACAGCATCTGAGAGGCCAATACCCTGCTGGGCATAAACTTGACCTCAAACCGACCTGCGGCTGCCAGGCATCCTGAAGAGCCACGGCCAGGTCTGAGGCAAAGCTGCACACCCTGGGGGCGCCGAGCTGCTGTGGCGGTGACCTCTGGCTATGATTTATTGACTGGCGTCTCTGCATGCTTGACTAGGGCTCTGGTCACTGGTGAAAGATGTATTGATTACACATTAGTCTGCAAGGATGGGCTGGCATTGCTGGCTCCAGAGAAATGTGGACTGGCTCTCTCACATTATTAGGTTTGGCATAATGCTAAGAGGACACATAGGATGGTTTTATTTTACCTGGCAGCCATGACATTCACTGATATAAAGGATATAATCACAGAAACTGAGTAAGAGATTAATGTGGAGTTTTGTATAATAACTCTGGGAGCTCTGGGCTGGAAATATATACACTGTGTTCTAACATGTCACTCTTTAATTTAGCATCTAAACCACTCAATCCATGCATATTTTCTCCATTCCTATCACCTGAAAGTCTGAAATGATGGCTTTTAAAACTTCTGGATATAATGACCAAAAATACTAGAGGGAAGAATGATTCTGTAACTGCTTAATTAACTTTGTTTTCTGTTTACAAAATGGAAGAGTTCCAAAAAAAAGAACAAACAACCAAAAAAACCCCAACAAAAACACATATATGAATGTAGTTAAACTATCCTTAATCCCTGAGGTTTATTGTGACTCTGCCTTATTTGCATATTTCCTTTCAGTTGTAAAGTCATTAGCTAAAAAGGACTTGTTAAGCATCTACAAAATTAAATGTGGGTGGGTGTTAACAATGACAATCTCCTGCATACTCAGTTCCAGAAAAAAAATGTATGTTTAGAAATAAAATATATGATCTCTCTTCCAAATCACAACTCCCCTAGCATCAATTTAGGTCTTAATATCAGCTTGAACTCCTACATGATTTCAGTGAAACACCATTTAGGTGAAAAATCATTTAAAAAATTGCTATCATTATTTGAGAATAGCAATAAACATCACTCATGCTGTTTACTTTATCACTCAGTTCTCAGCACGGTTTGTCAGTGCTGGCCAAGGCAGCAAAAACATTTAGTTAAAAAAAGAGAAAAGTCAATTTGTGAAGCTTTGTTAATGCAAGCAAACAGCACAAATACTTGTTCAGCTTCCAGTCAGGGTTGGCCACATGATAGCTCTTGCTCTTTGCCCCTTCCGGAGCTGTTATAATGCATCTCCCTTGCTGGGGCAGAGGCACATGCTAGAGTGGCACCCTGCTTGGCAGCCCCACTCTCCAGCTGGGGCAGGGAAACAGCTCACAGGAATCATCAAGGCCAACAGGCCTGGATATTTACAGTGTTCTCTGCCCTGCCTCACCCTAAAATATGTCTTCACATTTCAGAGCTGGTCCAAATCAGAAGGCACAGGTATGGCTCCCAGCCGCTCCAGGACTGCGGTCAGAAGGCTCACACTAGGTCCTCAAGATCCTTACAAAGCACAGACTGAGAAGAAGTATCTTTTTAAAAACATTTATCTATTATTTCTCGAGTTACAAAACAAGCAGAAATCATCTGAAGGAGAGCAAAAAGCTACCAGGTAGATTTAAAAGGTATGATCTGATTCTGTGCTACCTTGTAGTTGCTTCCCAGTGATTTAATGCAAGCAGGGCCAGCTTTGCAGAAAGTTTGAATTATAGCTAATTGTGTTAAGTTAATTTTCATCTTATTGAGCTCATAGCACACTTTATTGATTGTAAACAGAGTAAATTTAAAAGCCAAACCATAAAAGCCTCAAGTCTACAGAAAGAAACATGATATGTATGCTTACTACCAGCATATCACTCATTCTAAGTAAAACAACAATACTGTGCTAATGGCATGGGGACCTGAAAAAGTGTTTTTAAGGAATGGCATGATGTTTGCTTTTGGCCAAATAACACATCTGAAGCACATCATTAGTAAATGCTAAGAGAAATCTGGATTTGCTGGAAGGAGCATTCAGTGGCAGCTTTTAAGGATTTGAGCTGTGAACAACACACGCATGGAGGAAAAGCTTCTCACATTGTGTTCCTTCTCAGTGCTGGAATTAATACTGCACTGCAGCCTGTTGTTCAATGAGAGCTCCTATGAATGGTTCAAAATTTCCTACACGTTTCGAGGCAACAATTCACTTAAAGGTTAATATTGATGCAAAAACATTTTTTTATTTGTACTTTAGACAGAACACTTCACCACGAAAAAGAGACAACTCTTCTCATCTTTGTTTGGCAGTAGTTATTGTAGAGCCTAATTTTGCAGGAAGATGTGATTTTCAGTGTGAAACCCAAGCAGCACTGAAGTGATCATATGGAGTACTCTGAGATGGCAATCATGTGACCGAGGACAAACAAATTAGATTCAGCCCACAGCAGATAAAGCAGCCTAATCACAGCAGGATGATTCAAGATCTGTTGATAAAATCAAATAAAACTATGTATAAAACTACTAAAATGGAAGCAGGAATCACTCTCCCTAGCACACACAAAATCTTTTGCTTGTAAAACAGAAACATAAAAATGTTACTGACCACATCTCTTCTCCCAGACAACCAGCAAGAGAACAAGGGGACACAGTCTCAAGTCGTGCCAGGGGAAGTATAGGCTGGATGTGAGGAGGAAGTTGTTGCCAGAGAGAGTGACTTGCCATTAGAATGGGCTGCCCAGGGAGGTGGTGGAGTCACCATCCCTGGAGGTGTTCAAGAAAAGACTGGATGGGGCACTTAGTGCCATCGTCTAGATGACTGGACAGGGCTGGGTGCTAGGTTGAAGGTCTCTTCCAACCTGGTCGATTCTGTGAATCTATGATTCTAAGCAGGACATAAGAGGAATATACATATTATCTACATTTCAAAAATAATATAAATGTCTATAGATAAAAAGAAAAAAAATTAAAACCAACCAACCAAACCTCTAATCCACGCAAGAAAAAAGGCTTATTCAAAGATGGAATCTGACAATGTATTCTGTGTAGCATGTGGAATGCATGAAAACTCTGTTTTGCTCCTGTGTTGCACTATACCATCTTACTTCAGAAAAGTGGCACCAAAAAAATCTCATCTACAGAGGGAGAATATCTGGAAGTTTCTGAAACAGGAGAAAATTTTATACTCTGAGGCAGAAGACTGTTGTACTAGATACAGAGCAAGAATCTACCTAGATTGTTTTTCTTGGTGGTGGGAGAATGGAACAGAGTGGTGAGAGAATACAGCATATTTGTGAAAGCTTGCACTGAAATGATACTGTAATGATCAACCTAACAGCACTACAGAGCTCAGATTTCAATGGAAATTTCTCCTTGTAGAAATGGGAAGCACATATGAAAGTCATAATATAAATGAGCACCTACCTCCAGCCTCTGAAAAATGAATAGACTTCAGCAAGAAATGACAAGTCTACCCATCACTTCTACTGGAGTTTTAAACTAAGAAAATAAAATTCTATACACGTTTCTTCATTTGAAGAAAACTCATGGGAAAAGTTACTAATGTTCACACTATTACAGTATATGGTCTAACTCCATACGACAGTGAAATTAGGTAGCATCACCTTTTGTCCTACCAGAACACACACACACCAGAAAAACAAAACAGAGCAAAACAAAAAACAACAAACCACCAAACAACAACAAAGATACAAAAAAACAATGGCTACAACTTGAGCTCACCAAAAGTGAGAAGACATCTCAGGAGGTTTGCATGTCCAACTACTGGATGCACTGAGCTGAAAATAAAATTCCCAGTGGAATTCTGAATATGCAAGTGCGATCCAGCTGCTTCCATTTGGCAAGTACATCTTTGAACTAACTCTAAGCTGAGTTTGGGTCCTTCTGCTGTCCATGTTTTTAAAAAAGCAAACTCTGTCAGGCCCTAGATATCAACAAACTTGCATACATTTAACATGGTTCTTCTACAATGTGTCTCACACAAGGTTACAACATATGGCATTCAGTCACAAATTGGCATAATTAAAATAATTCTAAGCATGCACTATGTAATTGCACATATATATATATACACACATATAAACTTGTGATGAGAGTGAAGAGGTACTGTAACAGATTGCACAGATAAGTTGCAAATGTACCCTCTCTCGAGGTGATCAAGGGCAGGTTGGAAGAGGCTATGGCAAAAGATGTCTCTTCCCAGGGCAGGAGTTTTGGACTAGATGACCTTTAAAGGTCCCTTCCAATCCAAACAATTTTATGATTCTATGGCTCTATGATATACATATATTCCAAGAATGAAATGTCCTGTATGCCACAGCTTGTATCCACACTCCTGTGCTACATTATAAAGTGATTTTAGGAATAGATTACAAATACAAATTATTCACAAAGTTTTTATTGCCCTATAACAATCAATTTAATTTTAATACTAGTGATTTTTTAAACAAGATTCTGGGTACAGGTAAAATAGAAGCTCTGAGAGATAGGGGAACTTTGGAGAGTGAATAGATGAATTATGTCCATACAGGACAGAGGTATATTGCCAACCACATTTCCTTTGGGAATGCTGAGGAAACATCAGTCAGAGGCATTTTTCAGACAAGACCATACTCTCCATGGTACCAGGACGCTGAAAGTGAAATGAAATCGAGGAAGAACAAACAACCAACCCAAACAAAGCAAAACAGCAACAAACAAACAAAAAACAAAAAAAAAGAAAGAGGGAAAATAAAAAGAAAAAAGGGAAAAAGGAAAAGGGAATAAAAAAGGGAAAAGTAAAAGGAAAAGAAAAAGGTCTGTTTGGAAAATAAATACACTGTGTAACAAAGAGACAAAACCACAGCAAAACAACAAAAAAAAAAGAAAGGAAAAAAGAAAAATACAAAGAAAAAGGAAAAGAAAAGGGAATAGAACCAGGAAAAGGAAAAATATTCTGCTTGGCAAATAACTACGCCGTGTAACAGCTTCTATTTGCACGTTACAAAGGTAATACTTTTTAGTAGAGTGCAGCTGGGAGCTCTGTATTTAACTCTTTCAGATGGTTAAGAGCGGTTCACATAGTTTAAAATATAAATGTCACTAGCTAACCTGAAGGTTTGCTGTAAATCAAACCTGCACTGTATAAAAACTGTTATTTGTGTCCTAATGGGTCAAACAGAAGAGATGCCCTCTCTAAAAGAGCTGGATACCAGTTTCCCCTTTCATTGATCGAGGTTTCAACTCTGGGTGCTTGAGTTTATGACAAAAGAGTTCACAACACTGCTGGCAGGAAGTCGATAGTTTGATAGATACCCTTTGCAGTTGGTCCTGTCTCTAGCACTTTAACCACGCTTTCACTCTGACAGTTATTACTGCTGCAATAAATTCTTCAGTAAAACAAATAGGCTCTCTGAAAATGTATTAGCCCAGGCACACTATTTTACTTAATATAACTGCAAGTCTTAAACAGGTAACTACCGTAGTAAATAGGCCAATATATTTAGAAAGAATCATGTGTGAGTATGTGCATTTACAGTAAGTTACCTAAGTTCTTTTCAGATCAGGTTGCACAGTATTTATTGCACCTCCAGGTTATACTTTTAAAATTCACAAAGTGACTGACAGTAGCAAAGGCTTTAAAAGCTATTTTATATAATGCTGTAAGAATTTTCCCACAGTTTTCAAAACTGCCTGGAGGAGTTTGCAGCCTAAATCTTCACAGTGACCCTGAGATCTTTTGGTGCCTGTCCTGGAGTCCTGTACCCCTAAATTCCTCTCCTGCCCGGACTTCGGGGGGAAAGGGGAAAAGCCGCCTGGTTTCCCCCCCCCCTCGCCTGCCCTGCAGCCGAGAAGGGGGCGGCGACTTCCCCGTGAGTTCCCGCGCTGGAGCCAGGCTGGGATTGGCCGTGCGCTTTCGCGCCTAAAGTGTGGTAACTCTGCCCTTTGTCTAGCGAAGGGTATAAATATTGGGGGTCTTCCCGCCTTTGGGGTTCCCGTTTTGGATTTTGCGTGTGCCTGGACGAGTTCGCTCACTCTCCTGTGCCTGGACTGCAGAGAGACTAAGGACTTGCTTTGGTGTTAGGCACACACCTTTGTCTGCTTAACGACCCTTAACGACCCTTAACGACTCCTGCAGCCGCTGGAGGAGGAAGACAGACCGCACGAGCCAGCCTGAGTGAGTTATTTGGCTTAGCTTAATTTAGTAAGAAACCGCTATTAATTAATAGCTGAGGCCTTTTCCAAAAACTGACTTCCAAATATATATAGTCAGATTATTAATGGTATCCTCGTAGAATTCTCATGCAACTGAACCTGTCTATCAAACGAAATTAATCTTTGTATATATAGTTGTGGGGGCGGGTTTTGTAAAAATAAAAAATATCTATTTTTGATAAATTTTCTTCTCGGCCACGTATTTCTGCCCTCCGCAACATTATGGCGCAGTGTAAGCAGGGTAGTTCAATCATAGAATTTCTACAAGAAAAGGGATGCCTAATCACAGGTCTTGATTTAATTTGGGCTCAGCAAAATTGTAAAAATCCGGAGAAAATCCTGGGAAAATTAGCTGAGCGCTCAGACCCTGTGATTACAGAGTCTCCAATGGAGCATTTCTCTGTTGTTCTGGGGTCAGTCGTGACCCAGACTCTGGCCGAATTTGAAAATTATGAAAAAAGAATTCAGGCCTTGGAAAAGGACTTATTAGCAGAAAAAGCTAAGAGCCAAAGTATCTGGGAAAGCATGCTGGCGCAGACGAAGAGCCTGACCGCGGCACTGACTGCCCAGATGAAAGAAAGGCTTGTAACGCCTGCAGACACTACCTCTTCGGTCTCCGTGTCTGAATTTGAATGGAGTGATTCGCGGGAATCGGGGATAAAGGCAGAGAATGCCCCAAGGGGCTCTTCAGGGGAGAGGAGTTCCCCGCAACCAGGCACAAAAGACTCTGCTAGAGACTCAAAGAATTCCTCTGCACATGCCTCTGCGCGGCAGAAAGCCTCAAAGCCACGCAGAAAGCGCAGGTCCCGACCGGACTCTCCCGTAGCTAGCGGAGAAGAGAGCTCCGGTGAGGAGGGTGCCACGGTGCAGAGGCACGTGCTGCCTGTGATAAGAACTGAGTCCGTGAAGGGCAGGAAAGGAGCTGCAGGGACCTCCGTGATCAAAAAGCAGTTCACAGACGCACAGCTCAGTGACTTACAAGTCAAATACGCGAGAGATCCTGGGGACTCAGTCGCTGACTATGTGTATCGAGTGTCCCGAGCCGGTGGGGACCGGGTCCTTCTAGACTCGCAGGAAGCTGCTGGAGACTGGGGGGACGATGTGTTCCTGACACGTGAACCCGAGGGGACACACAGCCTCACCGCTCGGATAGCTTACTGGGCAAGCAGTGTCCGTCCAGCCTACCGGGGGGAGCCGACGGAACTAAAGGTCACCAGCTCCTCTGAGCTCATCACTGCTCTCCGCAGACTTGCCTGTGTCCAGGCTATCTATGATAAGGGACATTATGATTGCCCATTTTATGCCCCTGTGGACCCGGAGAGACTGCACCCTATTATGAAGGGTTTGCCAGCAACTCTGCAAATCCAACTAATGAAGAATGTTGAGAAAATTGAACGTGTGCTTGGAGAAAATGCAGAGAACGATGGTGCTAAAGAGCACGTAATGACTTGGGCTGAACTGTTAACTGACTTGAATGCCCATGGGCTGCAGTTTGGGTTTGGGTCTCCTGAAGGAAAAGGGGCTGGGGAGAGACAGTCTCGTGCTTCTCCCCCAGAAAATCCCAGGACTCTGCGCAGGCAGGTCCGGCCAGTGCAGGACTGCCCCCCCAGGGGGACCGGTCCTTCAGGCTTCTCCCCGAGGGGAAGGAGCAGAGACCCACAGAGTGACTGGAGACCCAGAGAAAAGAACAGTTGGTATCGACAAGCCCTGACTTTAGGGGTACAAAAACTGTTTTAAGGCAGCTGGCAGACTGGCAGCTGAAGGATCTAGTGCGGTGCCTTCAGAAATCGGCTGCAAAATCCAGAGGCAGCCGCGCCAGGGCCAGCGGCAGCGGCTCGCCCAGAAGCGGCAGCCCCCCCGCTGGGAACTGCAGCTCGTCCCCAGACAGAAAGGTTAACCCTTTCTCGTCTCCCACACGGGAGACAAAACACTGAATTACCGTAATAGTGGCTCGGCAGCTTTTAATGGTCAGCAGTCACGGGGAGAGCTACAGAAGCCCCCAGAATAAAGACCTGCTGCCTAGGTGAGCCACGTGGTCACTGACCACCTGCCCCAGTACAAAAGGCCAACCTATAGGGGTAGTGCCAATGGCATGGGGTAAACCCAGAGGCTTATATGCCTGGGAAGCCCTAGATGCAAATGGAAAAGGCCACCGGATCAGTACACGGTGGATCGTCCCCAACTATTAATTGCTAAGCCTGGCCTTTAGAGGCCGAGGCAGGTTTTGTCTCCTTACAGGTTAAGGTAGAGGCAGAGGACCAGTTCCTGACCACCTGACCAGCACCTGGGAAAAGGAGAACCAGCTACACGAGAGATGGAGTCATATCACCGGGGTGGCCAGTGGATGATGGCATCAGGACCCACGGACTGTGACCTCCAGCCATGGACTCAGAGCATCCAAGGCTCTGCCATGAACTTGGTTGCTCTACCAGGAACAGAGCAATCTTCAAATTGACTGTGTAGCTTTATTTAATACTGTTTGGGCTATTGTTAAGCCTTGTTAAGTATCGTTAAATATTGTTGGGGCGATTAATATATTACCTATTGTTAATGTTGGAAAAGGCTAAGCCATATATATATATTAATAGGTTCCTAAATTGAAGGGGGATCACTTCTCACTCAAGTTCTAGACAAAGATGCTCATTACCACCGGGGTGGGATGTCCTGGAGTCCTGTACCCCTAAATTCCTCTCCTGCCCGGACTTCGGGGGGAAAGGGGAAAAGCCGCCTGGTTTCCCCCCCCCCTCGCCTGCCCTGCAGCCGAGAAGGGGGCGGCGACTTCCCCGTGAGTTCCCGCGCTGGAGCCAGGCTGGGATTGGCCGTGCGCTTTCGCGCCTAAAGTGTGGTAACTCTGCCCTTTGTCTAGCGAAGGGTATAAATATTGGGGGTCTTCCCGCCTTTGGGGTTCCCGTTTTGGATTTTGCGTGTGCCTGGACGAGTTCGCTCACTCTCCTGTGCCTGGACTGCAGAGAGACTAAGGACTTGCTTTGGTGTTAGGCACACACCTTTGTCTGCTTAACGACCCTTAACGACCCTTAACGACTCCTGCAGCCGCTGGAGGAGGAAGACAGACCGCACGAGCCAGCCTGAGTGAGTTATTTGGCTTAGCTTAATTTAGTAAGAAACCGCTATTAATTAATAGCTGAGGCCTTTTCCAAAAACTGACTTCCAAATATATATAGTCAGATTATTAATGGTATCCTCGTAGAATTCTCATGCAACTGAACCTGTCTATCAAACGAAATTAATCTTTGTATATATAGTTGTGGGGGCGGGTTTTGTAAAAATAAAAAATATCTATTTTTGATAAATTTTCTTCTCGGCCACGTATTTCTGCCCTCCGCAACAGTGCCGTAGAAAAATTGTAACCATTTTATTTATACATGACCCTAATCGCTGATTATGTTCCAAGAAATCTCAATGGCATTGCCATATTCTTACAGGATGCTTAACAATGATAAGCAACAGGTTCTGACTGAATCAGGCAGGGACAGTGAGGGTGTCCAGAAGGCTTCACTGGAGTCCGCAGGCAGCACCAATTTGCTCACTCAGCCCATGTCCTTTGTGGGCACTTGTCTCATAAGAAACTTATGTACATTTTGAATTCTGGTTCTTATCAACTGTATGATATGGCTTAATCAAAGTATTTTCTAAGCAAATATGCAATCATTTGTGCATCATTTTGGACACTGGAATGGGCTGCCTGGGGAGGTGGTGGAGTCACCATCCCTGGGGCTGTTCAAGGCAAGGTTGGACGTGGCACTTGGTGCCATGGTCTAGCCTTGAGCTCTGTGGTGAAGGGTTGGACTTGATGATCTGTGAGGTCTCTTCCAACCCTGATAATACTGTGATACTGTGATCATCACCAACAATAATAGACAAAATGAGAAAAGAGAGTTTTCTCTCTATTGCAATATCGATGTTCTTCTACACTGTCAGGTTTCATAGGTTTTGGTGTGTGTTTATTGGACATTTTTATCAGACTTAGCAACTATACAAGTATTAAAGCTAATTCGTTAGCTATTCAAATTTTCTCCACTTATCTCACTTCCAGAAATAAACTATTCAAATATAGAACCTTTCAGTGCTCCTTCCTATGTCCAGAGACTTTGTGTCACCTAGAAGAGATGTCTTGAGACATCTATCCTTCAAGATTAAATGGATCCCTTCTGAGTGGCAGTTGCCACGATTGAAGTAAGCATTTACTGCTAGTGCTCAGCCATGCAGCTAACTGTTCTGTAGCTGGCTGTGGCCTCTCAAGGTGTAGGATGTTCATGGGGAACACTGGCAATTTTGTTTTACCCTCAGGCATGCAGTTTCTGGCTACATTGTGAGGAAATATCATTGAGACCATGCTGAGACTGCAGGGCCTGCTGCTCAGAGCACTTATGAAATTAAATAAAAGGATAAGAGCTCTCTTGACCTTTAAAGTCCACTTATTTGGAGTGATGGATCTCCCAGATATTTGCAAAAAAAATAAAAAGCAATCCCAAGTCCATAAGAAAGCAAGTGAGGATAGGCTGAAAAGAGTGATCAAAATTCCATCTGTTAAGACAATGAGAAAAATCTGTGCTCTAGCAAAAGTATAAGTAGGCTGGCAAATAAAGTTCATTTCACAATCTTAGCAATAAAGTCTCCTCTTTCTAAAGTTGTATTCTTTTCATTTCTTTGACCCACATTTTGATTTTTCAAAATCAACCTGTTCTCCTTATTATGAGGGATTAAATCAGGAAAAAGATTGGATTGTATAGTGGAAGCAAGTGAAACAACACAGGAAAAGTAGATTCAGCCAAGCTTAGGCATAGCTACTTCGACAATCTTTATGACCAGAAATCAAAGCAAAATATTGTCAAGGGAAGAAAGTGGGGTGGGGAGGGGATAAGAGGAAAGGCTGTGCATTAACAAATCTCTCAATATCCAGGGTTTGATCTAGTAATGAGATCCAGGTCAAATAATTTCCTACAACCAACGTTAATTTCCCAGACAGTGCCCCCTTCTATGTCAGAGTCTTTTTGATCGTTTCCCCACACCTCACATCTGCTCAAAGAAAACAAAGATCCACCTTCCATGAAGTTAGTTCCTTATTCTCTGAAGCAGAAAAGTGTCTTTAGGCAGTGTACCATTTTACTACACACCAACAGTCATGTCAATATGCTGAATTACTGAGGTATTTGCCAGTTTAACCACTTCTTCAGTTACGCCCTACCTCAAACCCTCAATTGTTTTTTGGATGATTTTGAAGGAGCTGTGACTGTTAGAAGTGCTACATGAATGCGATGAAAAGCTGGTTCAACATCTTGCTGCTCTTGACAGAGATTTCCATTGAGAAACAAAAGTGATATGACCCTAAAGGGGAAAGAAACAGCAAACTCTTATTTTAATGTATTGATCAAACAGAAGAAAATCTCATCTGTCATAGTGAAATGGAAAAGTTTAGAACACCAATCTACTTCATTTCTCTAATAGCACTGTCAGTTACTGCATTTCACAACTCAAAATCCACTTGGATTTAACAAGGTAGGATGCAGGTCTTTCAACCTTGGCAAATGATAGTAAGGGCTTGAACAGAACCAAAAAATACTTTGCCTCCTTTTATGTTTGCATAAATAATGTTATTGTTTCCAGTCATCAGAAATGCTTACACTGTCATGTATGCCCCAGACTGAAATGAAAAGATACAGACAACAATAGAAACCTCTGTCAAAATATTAAACAGATTGAGGCAAGGATAACAAATCATGAAGGGAATAATCATGCTGGGTAGGGCCAAAGACCTATCAGGCAGTGCAGGCCACAGAGGAGTTGACCTTTCTAGTGGGCACAAGTCTTCTTCAAATTATGACAAGTCTCTTCCCCTGTGCCAGCTCTGAATTAATGCAGCTGATGACATAACAACAAGCAGCAGAACCTGAAAACAAAAATTCAGACACACAAGTTGCAGAACCCTCTAGATTACAGAAAGCAAAGAAAAGCCTGATGATACTGCACTAGAAACATAGGTCTTCTCTGATAAAGCATAGGGTCAAGATCTGTAATAGAGGTTGGACCTTCTCCAGCACTGGTGAATCTCAAATTTGTGACAGAATCAGAAGAAGAGTCATAGAATCAGTCAGGGTTGGAAGGGACCACAAGGATCATCTAGTTCAAATTCCCCTGCAATAGGCAGGGACACCCTACCCTAGATCAGGCTGGCCAGACAGTTTTCATAATTTTCAGGACAGCATTCATGAAGAATGAGTTCCTGTGCAGTATACAATACTGTTTTCTGGTGGGGAAAAAAAAAGGGGGGAGATCTAGAATAACATCAGAAACATCTGGTTTATGGTAAGAGAAGGAATGTTACTCTATCAGTAACAAAAATGAAAGGATGTCTTAATCACACCACAGCCTCAACTTAAAAACAATAAAAAACAAGAGAAGTTTGGTAATTTCCGGATGGCTGAGGAAGATGAAGAGTAGGGCAAACAAGCATGCATGATACTTCCAGCTAATACTATCCTAGACACCAACTGTTTTCAGTATGGAGACTTTCAGGACTGGATGTGGTTTCTACATATTTCAGGATCCTCAGAGGATTTGTCTTTCACACATTTGTCCAGTCTCTCCTTAACCCATCTCAACTATTACCATTCAGGAAAAGAAACAGGAAACAAAGGACAATGGCTCATATCCCTAAGAGTGGGACAAGGAAGATGTGGAGTTGACTTCAGATTTTTTCTTCATCTGTTTAGGCACTGGGATCCAAATTCATCTCACCTCTACAAGGACTGCTGTAACCCTATGCATGGTGGAAAGGGAAAATTACAGTAAAAACTGGTTTGGACCTTGAGGAAGCTGAATAAAGGCCATAGCCTGCCACACAACTATTAGAAGAACTCCCAGATGTTCTTTCCCGTCTCTTTACATTTAAACTACCTATCAAAGGGACCCAAACCATTTCTCTCTTTGTTCTGCATGCTGAAATCTCCGTGACAGCATGCTGTGGCAAGCTGTGATTCAGGGGATTCAGAAAAAAAGTGACTAAGAAAGCAAAAAAAACCTCAGAACTTCAGGTAAGGGCAAAAGGTGAACTTTGGTATCCAGGTGATACATACCTCAGGGCTGAGAACAGACTTTATTATGGTAGTCCCAGACACTTCTTAGACCCTCTCCAGTGCACCAATATGCTTTCCCACACTTCTCTAGGGAACAAGGTACTGCATAGTGCCCTCAACCACACTATATAATGTAGGCGACTGGAATTTGAACTGAAGAGATGCAGCAGTGAGGCTGTGTGCTTTAATTCTCCAACAGTAAAAATAGAACAGCGAGTCTTCAATAACATTACCTTTTGTGTTTAGGTGTATGATCAGCCAAGACTTAGACAAAACTCTAGTTCTGTATGATGATACAAAGTTCCTTTGAAGAGTGTACTCTGTGCAGGAGAAAGCATGAGCAGTTTTATGTTTCCAACTAAATGAAATAAGATCCATACCTTAGAATGTCAGCTCCATTGAACCACGTTCATCATTTGGTTTTATGTATGCACTTCACATGAACCAATGGAATCCTACTGTCTGATTGGATTTCTAAAATATGTTGAAAAGAAGATACTGCATCCAAGAGTGGTAGCTGAAAAGTAGTTGGTGAAATTCTATTGCATCATATGAAAGGATACATTCTTCACACAATGACCATGGTTTCCCTACTCCATGTATTCCAATGAAACCCACTTTTCACCACAGAACCACACTTGGAATTGTTCTTCCTTTCATAATATTTCATAATATTGCTTAATATATGAACTTGAAAATGTTCCTGATGGATTCATTCTTAGGGACCTGATATATAGAATCATAGATCATAGAATCATAGAATCAACCAGGTTGGAAGAGACCTTCAAGATCATCCAGTCCAACCTATCACCCAACCCTGTCCCATCAACTAGACCACGTCACGAAGTGCCTCATCCAGGCTTTATTTGAACACCTCCTCTTTTAACACAGAGGACATTTTGTCAGTCACTGCATTGCCCCCTTCAGCAGATAAATTAAATGATTTGCTTTAGCCAGCATTATTTGTTCAAGTTCATATCTTCATTGTGCTATTTGATCTGGGCATAATGTAATCACCTTTGATTACAGATATTGCTATCATCTGTTATGCTTGTAATTAATTAATCACCATTTAATTCATTTCCTATTGTAACACATCAGATGTGTTGCCACCAGGTGATGCCGTTTGCCATTAGCTGGCTATTGGAGTCTCCTCCCACCTCAGGTGCAGCCACTTTGCCCTCCCTGCCCACTCCCCTTTATATTCTGCCCCAGCAAAGCTAGAACCTCCAAGTTAGGCCCATTGTGGGCCAAGGGATCCTCCGCCTGGCATCTCTGGTGAGTCCCCATGGTGTGCACTGGGTGAATTGGTGGAGGATTTCAAAGGCCGGGGGGCCTGGTGGCCCCCCGGCTTGCTAGGGTTAGGCTCAATAACCATTGCAATGTACAACATCATCCACGGGTGCTGGGTGTGTGTCCTTGCTGGAGCTGATTTCTTTTGTAGGGTGTTTTAGCTCTTTGAGACTCTTGCCTCAGGCTCTGAGCTGACTGCAAAAATGGTGGTGGAGAAGAATTGCTCTTCAGGCAAAGTGAGAAGCAAGCAGGTAAGGGCACAGGGGAGCAGGAACTGCATTAGTAAGGTGAGATGTGGTGGAGAATCAGATTGTTAGAGACTGGAAGAGACCCTGAAAGATCATTTAGTTAGGGTTAGTATCAATGACCACTGCAATAGCATGCACGGGTGCTGGATGTGTGTCCTTGTTGGAGCTGAGCTTTTCTGGGTGATATTTTAGCTGTTTGCTGGTCTTGCCCCAGGCTCTGGGGCAGGGATGAAAATGGTGCTGGTAGAGCAGAGCTGTTTAGGCAGAGTGAAAGGGGAGAGCAGGGGCTGCTAAGGGTTTGGGGGGGGGGGAAGCAGGAGGTGCTATGGATAGGTGAAGAGTGGGGGTAATGATAAAGTCTGCATCATTCATTGGTTTGTTGAGAGGGACAGAAGGCTAAAATGTCAAAAACTTGTCCTGCTCTGGTCTGCAATGCTGCCCCCTTTTGCTTCACCTTCAGTCTGCTCTAATATCTCTTCACTAATCTTGGCTAACACCTAACACTGTA
Source organism: Pogoniulus pusillus (assembly GCF_015220805.1). Classification (NCBI taxonomy): domain Eukaryota; kingdom Metazoa; phylum Chordata; class Aves; order Piciformes; family Lybiidae; genus Pogoniulus; species Pogoniulus pusillus. The sequence goes on along the minus strand of NC_087264.1, from coordinate 14,435,000 downwards.
AGCTTTGCTGGTTGTTTTTGTTTGTCTGTCTGGAAAAGCAGGGGGAGGAAGAGAGGGGTAGCTCTGAGCCCCTTCTGGGCAGTTTCCTTTCTCTGGGAGGGAGTTTGGATTTCTGTATTATTTCTAATTTGTATGTAATTGTAAATACTTGTAAATGTCATATATATGCATGTAAATTTTGCTTTGCTGTAACTACAGCTTCATCTCACTTCCAAGGAAGCTTCGTCTTACCTCCAAGCTGTCTGAGCTACTCTGGTGAATCTCAATGGTGGGGGTGGGGGTGTGGTAGTAATTTCTAACCCATCACAGCATAGAACATATTGAAGTTTTTTTCCTCTCTCTTGTTTTTTCATAACATGAGTCAGCTGCAAAAAAGCCACAACCTGATGACAGAGATTTAGTGTATTTCCTCATTCAATTCTATTTCTTGGCATGCTCAGAGTCAAGTTGAAAAGAACTAGGAAGGCAACTAATGAACAGGTTTTACCTTGATGCTAATATCTCCTCTTGTTCTTTTACTTGTATTATCCCTCTTGTAGAAGGCCTGCTCTTCCCTTCATTCACTTTCCCAGCCTTCCCAGAAGGAGACAGTCTTTTCTGTTCACAGCAAACACCAGCTTATTGATTTCTGGGGTTTTCTATTTCTTTGGAGATTTCTATATTCATTCACTTTGCTGCAGAGAACTGGACCCTGGCTCTTTCCCTAGGCACACTGGACGCACATTTGCTGACATGTCGTTTCAATTAGACTACTACAGAGCTACACAGAAACAGGAAACCACTCACAACCTCAAACCAATCCAGACACCGGAAACCAGGGGTAGACAGGAGCAAGCTGCAGATTCATTAACAACAGTCAAAGCAGCAAAAAGCAGCACTTGCAGAAGGACACTAGATCTTCTGTTGAGATATGTTGTCCTGAAAGGCATCAGTTATACCCATTAGTTATCCTTCCCACTTTGGTCTCTCAGAGTCATTTCAATTCATGCTGGTAGTACCAGGTATAAGTGAGCCAAGAGTTGGTCTTCATTGAAGGCGTTCACAGTAGTAAGCTTACTGTAATGAAAGGACCTTTCCTGGTCCTCCTGGTAGTGTAACTAGGACATTAGGGAGCTCAGTGTGGGAGAAAAAATCCAGTCTCTGAGGGATATACGGATGTAGCTGGGCAGCTATCTGGTAAACTAGAATGTCTTCTACCTAAGTCATCTTATGAACAACAGGAACATAGTCTAAGAGATGAACAGAAATACTTGAGGGGAAATCTCTTGTCATTCTTGCATAATCATCTCTAATGGGTTCTCCAATCCAGAAGCTAAATTTGGCAGAACATCTCAAGCTACTTTAGCCTCTAAAACAATTGACCTTCAGAATAATAAATCACCTCACTAAAAGTTTTGCCCCCTAAAAAAATCAGTACACTGATAATTATTTGCTGAACCAACATTTTTAGGGAAGATAGAATTTTTTTATTTACATATATATTTAACTAGTGCTTCTGGTGGACTGCAGATCTGTGTTGCAACCTAAAATGAACAGATGTCAGTGATGATATCATAAGTACCAGAATATGGGGAAACAAGCTTTTAAACATTACTTAAGAGATGCAAAAGCTGTGTAATAGGAGTAATGTCATCATTAACAACATCCTTCCACTTGACAGTTTTCACACCCACTGCAAACGAGTGTGATCTATCAAGATATCAGGAGTGGCAGAGCACAGCTAGCTCCTGTCTCTGGCTTTGGAACTCTGGTCCCTGATTGTCTTTCTAGCTATGCTGCCCTGAAAAATATCATCTATTCTCTTACTTGCAAACAACCAGCCAAACAACAAACATTTTTTTTCTACTGATAAAGTAATGAATGCTGTTCCTAACTTGATGGTAGGTGCTCTTCAGTTATATTATACAAGCCTGATACTCAAAGCAGAGAAAGATGGAGGAATATCCTTCACCTGACTGAAAAGCTTGAGTTCTGTGATATACCCTATTCAAGAATCCCAAAAGGCACATGTGTCTCCCAGAAGTCCCCATTCTGCAATAAAAATTACTCTGACATTAGCAGCAATGGGGAACTTTAACTGCACAGCAGGACTTGGACCCAGGCCTAATTTCACAGTTTGGGTCAAGATGCAACAGGTATTAGAGACCATTCACAAGGACCATATTTTTTCTGAGCTATGTAGTCAGACTGGCATCTAGTGGGATTTTGAAATGTGCCTAGGAGCCTAACTGGATTCCTGAAATCCCCCTTCAGCACTGATCAACGGTTTTTGGTGACTAAAAACATGCAGACTGGCACGTGGTTTTGATTTGCAGTCAATCTTCTGGTAGCAGAATAATTAAAATATAAAGATTCAGCTCTTGTTTCTCTCTTGACTTGTTTTTTGATTTGGGGAAAAAAAAAACAAACAAAAACATTAAAAAAACAAACCCCAAACCAAAAAAAGGCTGTTTTACTCTTGGACAGAGCTTAGTGGTGGCAGCTGAATGTGGTAAACAGGAGACAAATGCATCAGCTAGCAGTGCTTTTTTTAGAAGCTTCAAGTATCACTTGAGAGAAGATTTGGCACAACATGTTTTTATGCAAGCACCACGTGTTGGGTAGTTTGGTGTGAATATGTTCTCAGCAGACGTAGAGAGCGACAGTGTGTGCTTTACCTCTTGTTTCACTGTGAAAGTAGCCCCCTGGATGACACAGCAGCCCTGGTGTTGATGATCATCTGATGCGAGAATGATAATTTCTAGAGACTTATTGAGCTGATCTGTGTCATTAAAGCCTACTGGTTATCCCTGTCTCCACAAAGAGACTTCTTCTGCAGGTGTGTCAGTTTTATTGAGTTTAGGTAAAAAAACATTGAGTATTTTGATGATGGCTCAGGCAAATCAAATAGGAAAGGGAAATACAACCATAACTACAAGCAGCATTAGAAGAGAACAGGGATGTTAGGTACAAATACAGATAGCATCCGTTTGCAGGTTACATACTCCTAAGGCATTTATTTAATTAAACATCTTTCAATTGCTAAAAGAATCTTCATAAGATTCTTATGATGAGAAATAAAAAGCAGTTAAATAGTTTTCTTTTCATTTTTATTCGTAAAATTATAAGTTGCATTTGATTAGGAAAAAAAACTTAGTTCAATGGCTTTTTTTTTCAAGTATCAGTTCATGTTTGCAATTCTTGATGTGGAATGTTAGATTAAATTATTCATTTTTACAGAATGGAAATTAATTATTGTGTATGAAATCCCAAACACATATGGTCACAGTGCTGGTTAGATCTGCCTCCTGCTATGCTTTAGAGATTCAAATTTGGAGGTAGCATGTTATTTTCCATGCCAAGACCACCTATGGTTTTCAAGATATAAGTATCTGAAATTAGCATTTTCACACTGAGTACTTTTTCCAGCTTTAGTATACATTGATGACTACCATCTTGTAGCTACATTTACTAGAAAAGATGTTAGCGATCTATAAATGTAACTTAAGTTCTTCTGAAATTCACTGACTTAATTTTCTATATCTACCTTTAGCTTTATGTAACATCAATCTCTTCTTTTGAAATCTCTCAAAATGTCTGTTGACTGATAGCAGTGATTGGCATTAATTAATTTCAAGGGTCAGTTGTGAATGATTGGTTGGTCATGGTCAAGGACTGAATTATATACGATCAGGAGAGCGTGCTGAAATGGTCAGTCATTCAGTGAAAATCAAAGAACATAAGTTCAGATGGAAAAGAATTCACAGCTCTGTTTATGAATGCAGCCAAGCCACTTTACATTTGAAACTAAGAGGGTTTGGATACAAATCTACTTTTAAGGAAGTAGCCAAGTTTCTACCTACATTTTTTCCTATAAAATGCATAAAGAAAAGATTCTGTTTATTTCTGCAAATGCCAAAGAAAAGTCGTACTCAAAAGATTCAGAAAATTTCTTATCTGTTTATAAATCAAGTTAGTTCCTGTAATTGTATGGCAGGCTTTCATTTCCTAATGCCAACACAAATTTAAGAGAGAGATTCCAGATCAGCAACTAAAGATAGTGATCACCATTTTGTTGATTTATTTACACTTGCCATTATATTGATTCAACTTCATATTCCATTTTGTTTCCCCTGCAGGGTGTGACTAAAAGGGAATTTAAAAGAAAATCGTGTGCTTGGGGGAGCAATACATTTTACCATGAAAATCACTCATCATTTTTCTGCTAACTTAGATGTTGATAAAGATTAATGCTAAAAGTATTCTAATCAAACACATCAATGCATGATCATTGCATGCAGCTTTCATAATAGCATAGTAAGCATCCACATTCATAAGTCAACACCTAAAGGAACATGGAGTACTCATATTGGGGAATATATCTGTAGATAAGTGTTTAGAAACCTGCTATATATTGATGGCCAGAACCTAACCCAGTGTACTCACCCTAACATGTGAATTAAACATGGTGCAGGCTGGCAGGTGTTGAGTAACATTAATATTGGGGGTTTAAATATATTTTTGTTGTTTTCTGTATCTTCTGAGTTTTGCTAACATGGAAAGCAACAAAATTCATTAATTTATATCAGCACTGGATTCGCTATCAGAAAATATCCAGTGTTTAGTGTAATACATTTTAATGCACAACAACAGCCAGGTGGGGGTTGGTCTCTTCTGCCAGGCAACCAGCAGTAGAACAAGGGGACACAGTCTCAAGTTGTGCCAGGGAGGGTATAGGCTGGGTGTTAGGAGGTAGTTCTTGACAGAGAGTGATTTGCTGGTGGAATGGGCTGCCCAGGGAGGTGGTGCAGTTGTCGTCCCTGAAGGTGACCAAGCAAAGCCTGGATGAGGCACTTAGTGCCATGGTCTAGTTGATTGGGTAGGGCTGGGTGCTAGGTTGGACTGGATTCTCTTGGAGGTCTCTTCAAGGTCTCTTCTGACCTGGTTGATTCTATGATTCTAATTATATATGGACTATGCATAAGGCCAAAAATTACTTTATGTAAGTTTTACTTCTCTACAACTCTCTTGCATTCAAAGTTAGAATCATATTTCTAAGAAAAATGATGGACAAGTCAGTGCAAAGAGTCTTGATAGTCCAGTGAGTTGAAAGAACACATTCTTTGTTCTGCTTCTATCATCATGAACAACAGCAGGCTACATACAATAGAATAAAAAATATCTTTTACAGGATGAAACTTAAGGTTTGGGCAGACAATAAGATATTGAAAGGCTAGAACAGACTTTGAGTTACATACCTTAGGTAAATATTTCGGGGCTTTCAGGGCAGTAGCCCCCTGAACTGTAAAGGTCAGTTTCAATGATTAGGGATTTAACAGTAAACTAAGGTGTAAAAGGCAAATCTCTTTTTTTTTCAAACTGATACGTTGTAAATATTAGTGAGAAGCTAGAGATGAAAGGGTGTCATGTAGCTGTGCAGCAGAAACACACAAACCATAGCTACAGACAGTCCCACAAAATATACTTCTCTTGCTACCCATGCAAATTAACACAATTTACATCTCCAAGAATTCAGCAGTAGAACTATAAAAATAGGACTAGCTGATGGAAGACTAATGATTTCAATCAGGTGCAATATTCTGTCATGAGCATTCAAACCTATGAAAACTACTGGAGATAAAATAATTTAAAAAAAGGAAGAAAATCCACTGTGAGTGCTCTGCTCAAAACCTAAGAGGCTACCTTTGTATCTGATAACTGCCACCTTACCAATCGAGTAGATCCACAGTGTTGGCCAAGCATCACTGGCAAGAGGCACCACTACTTCTGACATCACACTGTGATCGTATGAATTGCATTGGTGACACTTTCCCAGATCCAGGGTTTGTTTCTGCCATTGCAGGTTCAAGGAGTGTATTATGGTGGCAGCAAGGGCTGAAGCTCCAGGAACCATGGAGCTTGCTTGTGATAAGTGTGAGTGTCAGAAAACAGTATGTCCTCTGCCTCCTCCGTAGCCCACACAAGTAACTTACTAAGTAAATACACTCCAGAACCACCAATCAAAAGCAGCCTAGAGAAACAGAGTCTAAGTACAAAGCTAGGAATATTGACTCTAGTAAAGTCGTCTTCATCATTTTCTTTTCCTTAAAAATGGATCCGGGCCAGGATTTACTTTTTTCCTCTGATCATGAAAGACATGGCTGTGAATCTACAGATGCAAATTTATTCTTCACAGTCTATTACTAATATTGAACTCATCAGTACTTGTTCTGATTTTATTCAAGCCTTATGTTATCAGTGCTTTCTTTTCAGCCAGAGATGACAAGTTCAAGGGGATTCTAACATATAAATCTCACTAATCTTGATTTGAATGGTCTCCGTTCATTTGTTTAAAGGCAATTATAGCATTTATTGTTGCTGACAAAATTCTGAGTACGTAGCCTAAATGCAGCTTAATGTCTACAATCACATTAGAAGAACACAAATAGTTTTCTAGTACATTTTGTCTACTACAAGACTGTCCCAGGAGTTGGGAACTTTTGAAAGGTAGGGATGCCACCATTAACTTTACACCAAAGTGAGAATTATCTATCAAATTTCCCCATTTTACCCTCAAGAAGATATAAGAATGGGGCTTGTGACAGTGAGTGGCAGACAGAGAATGTCATGGTGTGTGTATCTATCATTGTTTGTAACAAAAAAAATTAAGTATGATAAATGCCAGCTCTTCCCATCTGCTTGTGAAATCTAAACAGATCAAATTTCTTAAAGGTTTTGAGCTAAAAGTGGACCTTCTGTATCTGTAAACTAAACTGGATATTAATGGATTCCATTTTATTAAGTTAGAGATTTAAATTAGATTTTTTTTTTTTTGTTTGTTTTAGAAAATATGGGGCCCTCTGTGGTCATAATGGTGTCATAATATGGAAGAAATTCATAACACAGGTGCATGGCTTTCATTAAGCACAGAGATGGGAGTGGGTGTTATTTGTTAATCCAGTAGCACTTGAAGTCCTAGCCATGCTAGGTTCTCAAACAGACTAGAATCTGTACAGATATAGTCCTTCCAATCTGTGTATGGAAATCATGCCATCAGTAATCCCACACATTTAGAATATTCAGTAAATATCAATTTTTTGTTAAAGAAGCAAAGATGGACAGTAATGCTAACAAACATTGAAGGAGGAAACGAACAGTGATTGCAATCGTCATGGCCATCAGTGGTAACTCAGATGGAGAAAAGTTAAACTAAATACACACTGTTCTGACCACAGTAAAGTTCATAGCAATACAAACTTTCTTTTCAAGAGTTCACTATTCATTCACTACTCATGTGACCACACCAGGCAGTTTTGTTGTTCTTGCCTCTTAAATACGATCCAAAGTAGTTAAAACTCGCAGTGAAGTCACTACATGGCCTTACAAAGTGAATCAATACTGTTAAACATGTACAGAAATGTTCACATTGTCCTCGGTGGAGGTTGGAAAAAAAAATTTAATCAAAACACAAGACATAATTGAAAGCTAAGCTTGTGAAACAGTTAAGTGGTAAGTACTAAGGAATATGAGAAACCATAGTGATGGACATAGAATCATGGAATCAGTCAGGGTTGGAAGGGACCCACAAAGATCATCTAGTGCCAACTCCCCTGAAGTGGGCAGGGATACCCTACCCTAGATCAGGCTGCCCACAGTCTCATCCAGCCTGGCCTTAAACACCTCCAGCCATGGGGCTTCAACCACCTTCCTGGGCAACCCATTCCAGGCTCTCCCCACTCTCATGCTCAACAACTTCCTCCTCATGTCCAGGCTGAATCTCCCCACCTCCAGCTTTGCTCCATTCCTCCTAGTCCTGTCCTAGACCTGATATCCTAAAAAAGTCCCTCCCCAGATTTTTTGTAGGCCCCCTTCAGATACTGGAAGGGCACAATTAGGTCACCTTGGAGTCTCCTCTTCTCCAGACTGCACAGCTCCAGCTCCTTCAGTCTGTCTTTATAGGAGAGGTGCTCCAGCCCTCTGATCATCCCAGTGGCCCTTCTCTGGACACACTCCAGCATCTCCACATCCCTCTTGTAGTAGAGGCTCCAGAACTGGATGCAGTATTCCAGGCGGGGTCTCTCCAGAGTAGAGGGAGAGAATCACCTCCCTCCACCTGCTGGACACACTTCTCCTGATGCAGCCCAGGCTCTGGTTGGCTTTCTGTGCTGGAAATACACACTGCTGGCTCCTGCTGAGCTTCTTGTCCACCAGCACCCCTACATCACTTTCCTCAGGGCTGCTCTCCAGCCAGTCACTGCCCATCCTGTATTTGTCAGAGTCAGGAGGCTGGTGAGAGGTGAGATCAGGGTACTGACGAGTCGACTCAGCAGCTTGCTATGCGTCAGTACACTTTATTAGGGTAGTGCATCTTCTTATATAGTGCTCAGAGAAGGTGTGTACAATCAGTTTGGGGCTGGCACAAGTGGACAGTACAGATTGGCCCAGAGCCATGTGCAAGGTGGAGATAGGTTGCCCTGTGTCAAAACAACACTCGGTGTCCACCCCAGGGGGCTGCCAGGCTCAGCCCCCTGTAGCTGTGTCCACCTCAGGGGACATCTGTTGCTTGCCTCTCATCTATTAATGTTGTGACCTGTTAATTGAAGGCCACCAGGTTTGTCAGGCAGGATTTGCCCTTGGTGAAGCCATGCTGATTGTACCAAATCACCTCTCCACTATTCTCCTGTCTCAGTAGTGCCTCCAGGAGGATCTGCTCCATGATCTTACTGGGCACAGAGGTAAATTAAAAACACCTGAGACAAACAGAATTGATAGACAAGTAACAAGTCCATGTGGCATTATCCTACAGGTGAGGTGTTTCAGGAAGCAGCTGAAGCCTAGAAACAAGCATGATATTGTATGTTTTTTTATTTTACAGCAAGGTTGGTATATTTCCAAACATTGGTGGAAAGCAGAAACAGCAAGAGTGGGACAACCTCCTACAGTTCACATCTCAACCACTGAGAGTAGGATTCAGTATGATTGCCATAAACTTTCATTTTGTCTATCAATATGTAAACTGGTGGGAACATGTACAAACAAAAGTAGCTGCATGTCAGTCATTTCATCAGTTATCACACTGTTAATTTGGCATGCACACAAGGACAGAAGTTTACCAATGAGAGTACAGTTTCTGCTAGGGTAGGTGTATCACTGATCTTTTTCTTCTTTTCTGAAGAGCAAATAACTCAGCTTTAGAGACTCTCAATACTAGTGAAGCAGTGTAATAAAACAGCAAGCACTACAAGAAGAACGATCAAGCATTAGGTAGTGATCAAAATAACTATCAGGCAAGGTAAGTAAATGGAGAACTATCAGTACACAGCTGACACAAGAGTTACAAAGACCTACCCATCCACTTTCTCCCTATTCATTTAAAAAAAAAAAACTCTAATAGAGACAGCACAAACCTGTGCTACCATGTCAGAAATTTAGGGGGTGACAGCTTGTGTTGAAAAATGAAATAACCTACAATTTGCTCTGTTAGTACTTTGTGAGTCAAAGAGAGAGCAGAGTGTGCAGAGAGTTTCTAATTCCAATACCAGCAGGTTACAGCTAGCAATCTGTTAGGAAAAAGAGAGGGTTGAGAGTCTCCCTGCATTTACCCAGCCTGCTACTCTTCCAGGAAGTGGAATAGGAACTTGTAGCAGAAGTTATTTGTCTGAATTCCTTTTCCTTTGCTGTGTCTTATACTGATTATGCTGTATGAGTATTCTTTATTGAGTTCACTAAATTAAGGAATTCTAATATACAATAGGTATTGGACCCTTAAAACATTTTTACTATGATTTTAAAATGATTACTGCATCCTTCTTTTGATTTTTTTGTTGTTGTTGCTTGTTTGTTTTAATCAAGACAGATTGATTTTCATTTTTCTAACTGGAAGCCTTTTTAAAACTGGGCAGGAGGTAGCTGTCCTTTTAAAGCCTTAGATGACCAAACTATAAACTTGCAAAGAAAAACATCTCTTGCAATTCTTAAAGGTACTTTCTAGAAATGCTGCAAAGTATTTACCTGAACACTGCCTGCATACTCTAGCAGGTAGCAACATTAACTTAAGATTCATAAGTGCACACTGCACACATGCACTGCTGATATGACACAGGAGAGGTTTTCATTATTATGGTTCATCAGTGCTACTGATAGGGTTTCAACAGAGTCATATGAATGGCTTATACTTGCTTGTTAAAATAGATAAAAAACTGTCATTGTTGGACCAAGAATGGATCTCAGTTCTATCTATGCAAGTTCCCTGCCACCTCAAAAATACCAACCTTTTCATGTTCTATAAGGAGCTAGAAAATTTGAATAAACAAAGCAAGAGGTTGATGAATCATTTTTAAGCCTTTAATGAGAATGAGGGTACATCTTGGACACAGGTCATAAAACTGGCTCAAGACTGACAACAATGCATAATGACTGTGCAAAGGAATCCCCATTATCAACCTAATAGTCAGGAAAAGATAGATTAGGATGGCACAATGTTCACATGTGGCCTCTCGGGGATCATTTCTCAAATGAATTCTTAACACACAATGCTGTAAAAAGATGATTTGTTGAGACTCTAGGACAATTTCTTTCAATGGTTTTAGCGTGGCTGACGACAGAGTTCCTCATGAGGTTTTGTACTCCTCCAAAAAATTATAAAAATTAAATGGCACAAAATTATAGTTTAACAAACTGAGCATCTTACACTGTATTCATCAATCTTAATACACTGCAAGGCAAAAATATCTGTTGCATTAAACATTTGAGAGACACAATAAGAAGTGCTGAACAGAGATTTTCCCTGCTAGGTCTGCTGAACTTATAAGAATCAGAATCAGAAAATTCATGTGTGACCCCATGGCTAAAGTAAGTCTTCATTAATCCCAATGGCTGTCATTAAAATGAAAATCCTTACTGCATTTTGTCTCAGTTAAAACAGGAAAGTTTTATATGGAGAGCTGATGACATAGGCACAGCAGACAGGGAACAACCCTATGATGTTACAAACTCCACTGTAAAAAAATGTTATCCATGTATTCAACAAAAATAAAACTTCCTGTCCAATTTGGGGTGGTATCCACAAAAAAGAACAGAAGACATCATATGTAACCTTCTGAGAGATTTCCATGAAAGGAGAAAGAATATATAGAAAATTTGCACCACTTTTCCTGAAGGAAAACATAGCATGGCTTGGCTACAAATTGCTTCCTGGGGGTTCACGTACATTAACGGGGGGGGGGGGGGGGGGGGAAGGGGAAGCGTAGGGTAAAGAAAGATGTTTTGTATTTATTCTGTCATGAAAAGGCTGGTAATTACTGGTAATTACCTGGCCCACAACTTGGAACAGAGAATTAAAATATTTAGCAGAAATCAGGCTACTGCATACTTGCCATCTGCTTCTCCTCCTCACAATGACTTTGAGTCTAGTGACCAGTTTATTTGCCCACATCACCTCTTATCTTGAGCTTTCAGTGATGAATTTCTTCCCAGTAGAACATACTTGTTACATCCCAATCCAGGTTAGAAGTCCCCAGATTAGAGTTCAAATGTGGGGTGTTTTTTTTTTGGAAATTAACATCTGAACAGAGGTGCCCAGGTGTGCTAGTTAGAAGCAAGCTGGAATGTTTTGGTAAAAGAACTTGATAACAGGCAGTGGAATGGAAAACATGGTGTCTCCTTCTCTCACAGTCACGCTGAGAACTCTGGGAAGAAGTAAACTTTCTCCATTTTGTCTTTCTCTTCTGCCTTTGCCTTCAGACCTGGTCACATCTCATTAACCTTGCTCCCACTAACCTTGCTCCCTAACCTCTTGGCTGCACGTCTCTTCTTCCTGAGAACTGGGGTAAGGTTGAGAGGGATGGGGGAGGTGTTGGGGTGGTTTGAAAGCCCCTCCTGGGGACCTTGGTTTCTGGGAGGGGAGTTGTGCTTTTGTATTGTTTATCCTTTGTATATTTCTGTATATAATTGTATATAACTGTATATATTGTAAATAGCTGCTTGTAAATTCTTCTAGCTGTAAATAAATTGCTTCATCTATATTCCCAGGGTCTGTCTGAGTTAGCTGGGGCAAATACAAAGTGTGGGGGGGCGGGTAAGAGCCCAAACCATCACATTTTTAAATTGGCGCCCAACGTGGGGCTGGTTATTTGAGTGACTGGTAATTAACTCTGGGAATTAAGAGGAAGCTAATTAGGCAGCTATTGTACTTGGTGAGGATTATTGTGTGGCCTGTTTTATGGATTTTTGTGTACAATTGGATCAAAGATCAAATTGGTTATTTCTTGCTTCATGTAGCTTATAAGAAGGTCAAAGCTAAGCTTTCAAGCATTTTCTGGAGCTGGGGTGATTTTATCCTTGGTTATGTTGGTTTTAATGTCTCTGAGAATATTACTAGTGATATTACGGGAGCACTCATCAATAATGTGACAATCAATCAAAATTCTGCTTTATCTACGTCTTTGATGCGAATAATTCAGCCTAAGACTGGGATTCCAGATGTTTGTTTAGCAAATTGCTCATGCAAAACTGTTCTGATTCTCTCAATTTTTAATGTATGTGTCATGGGATTAATATTCATATTAATTTTGCCATTATTTGTGAAAAATTCAAAACCAGCTTCTGTAAGAACTAGGAAAAATTCTGTGTCTCAGAAGCAGTCTCTTTCACAGCAAAACAAGGGAACACAGTTATCTGCTTCCCCCTTGCCAGCCTCTCCTCCCTCCTCTCCACTTTCTGGGAACACTGCCAATGTTCCTGCTGGTAACATAAACAATAATAATGATAACAACAACAATCTGCAGAGTTTGGCAGGAGTCTCAGGAGCACAGGCAGGTACCCAAAATCAGAATGTTCCTAGCAACAATGATAACACGTCAGGGTTGGCAGGCATCCCAGGAGGACAGGCAAATAATCCCACTAATGCTGGTAACACTAGCCCTGTCAGTCCAAATCCTAATAACACCAGCTCAGCCAATTCAAATGCCCAGCCAGCAGACCAGAACCAGAGCCCTGTAAACTCTAAGAGCAGAGCTACTGAGGAACATCAACATAACCAGAAGGCAGACCAAGCTGCTAAAATTGCTCAAGTTGATACCAACTCTAATCTTGACATCGACCTTGATTGGAAACACCGAGGTGAACTGTTTCTAGCTCGGTGGGCCCATGACTCATCTGAACATCAAGGCAGAGATGGAACATACCGATGGGCTCGTGATAGGTCAATTGTCTTGTCCTTAGACGCTATCACCCATGTCATCTATGACTGTGACATTTGTGCTGCTATTAAGCAGGCTAAGCGAATCAAGCCCTTATGGTATGGTGAGAGATGGTCAAAGCACAAGTATGGTGAAGCCTGGCAGATTGACTATATCACTTTACCTCGATCTCGTTCTGGCAAGGAGTATGTGCTGATGATGGTGGAAGCCAGTACTGGATGGTTGGAAACCTATCCAGTTCCACATGCTACTGCACGCAATACCATTCTTGGCTTGGAGAGACAAATCTTGTGGAGACATGGAACTTCAGAGAGAACTGAGTCAGACAATGGTATTCATTTCAAGAACAATCTTGTGAAAAACTGTGCCAAAGAGCATGGTATTGAATGGATCTATCACATACTCTACTATGCACCAGCTTCAGGGAAGATTGAACGCTACAACGGTTTGCTGAAAACCACCCTAAAAGCCATGGGGGGTGGAACTCTGAAAAACTGGGACAAACATTTAGCACAAGCTACCTGGTTGGTAAATAGTAGAGGTTCAGTAAAAAGAGCAGGACCTGCACAATCAGATTTGGTCCAAACAGTAGACGGTGATAAAGTTCCTGTTGTACGTGAAAAGAATCTGTTAGGGAAAACTGTTTGGGTATTTTCTCCTTCGGGTGAAGGGAAACCTGTCCCGGGGTGGTTTCTACTGAAGGTCCTGGTCACACCTACTGGGTAATGCAGGAGAATGGTGAAATCCAGTGTATTCCACAGAGAAATCTAACCTTAGCTGAGAGAGTTTAAATTCAGAGTGTATAATACAAGCTGTTAGTTTTCTATTCTAGGTAACATCGGCGCCCAACACTGGAAGAATCTCTGAGAGAAATCTACAATACGTGAGCACGAACCCAACATCACCTGGGAGTCCCTGTTCTGAGCTTTTGAATCACCTACATCTGATTGGAGTGTGAACTGAACTTGTATATATTGTTTTAGTGTAAATATTGGTTTAGATTAGATCGGATAATTCTCAGCAATACTCTGAGCGAAGTAGACAGGGGTGGATTGTGCTAGTTTGAAGCAAGCTGGAATGTTTTGGCAAAAGAACTTGATAATGGGCAGTGAAATGAAAAACAATTGTGTCTCTTCGCTCACAGTCATGCTGAGAACTCTGGGAAGAAGTAGTAAAACATTCCCCATTTTGTCTTTTCATTCTGCCTTTGCCTTCAGACCTAGTCACATCTCATTAACCTTGCTCCCTAACCTCTTGGCTGCACCTCTCTTCTTCCTGAAAACTGGGGCAAGGTTGAGAGGGCAAGGGGAGGTGTTGGGGTGGTTTGAGAGCCTCTCCTGGGGACTCAGGTTTCTGGGAGGGGAGTTGTGCTTCTGTATTGTTTATCCTTTGTATATTTCTGTATATAACTGTATATATTGTAAATAGCTGCTTGTATATTTGCTGCTGTAAAATAAATAGCTTCATTTATATTCCCAGAGGCCGTCTGAGTTATCTGGGGCAAATTCAAAAGTGTGGGGGGGTGGGTAAGAGCCCAAACCATCACACACTAGTCAAGATCCTCTAATAGGTCAGAAAAAAATCAGTAGTGAACTCAAGTGACAAGGATCTTATAAGATCTAAGGGTAGTACCTCAAAAGTTGTTAAAGAAGATCCAAAGGGTACCTGAAGTTTTTTGTGAAGGCCAAAGCAGGTAAAGCCCAGATTAGCTTGCTGCAGGAAACATGGTCAGGGCCCTCACAGATCAGCATGATCAAAGGCAATACCACATGGACTCCAGATGATTCAATGTGGATTATCAAAGAGACCTTTATTGATCATTTTGGCTCTCAATATATCCCTCAGGGACACAAGACACACACCTACACATTAGCATAATTAGTCAAGGACAACCCACTCCATCAGCATAAACCACACCTTGTTTCTCTCATTAGCGAGGTGTCTGTTTTCTATCCCTTCTGAGATAAGGTAGCCAGCAGCTGGTGGGAACCAAGGTCAGCATCCGCTTGTTATTATCCTTCTTCATTTCGTTCCCACATCCTCCTTCACTCTGCATTCCCCTAGCACTGTGACACAGCCTATACATTCATATGAATCCAGGATCCTTGAATTACTCTTCTCAATGAACATTTGCTTTTCTTCCTTTTGGGGTTTGTTTGTTTACTAAGAAGAATAGCCTTTCATGTGCCTAAGTTAGCACTTTAAGACCTCAACTTTCTTTTTTTTTCACATAAGAACACAAAGCCTTTATGACTTATCACTTGGTTGAACTGGGTCCCCTCATAGAGGGGACCAGAGTTTGGTTTGGTGTATGACACTGAGTCAAAGTCAGCTAACATCAATGGGCCCCCATCTGCTGCCTTCAGCAGATTTTGGATCAAGCTCATTGCATACTGATAAAGATAAAGCAAAAGAGGCCTTGAATTCTAGTTCTGATTTATGCTAAGTAATTGAATACAAATATAAATGCAATATAAATAAATCCAAAAAGGATACTTGTCTAGTCAGGCTAGGAACTAAATTTAGAAGCCTTAGGTAGATGCTTAGACTATCAGAGAAAGCATTTAATTTGAAGGCAGTAGGCAATTGTTTCATCATTATGTTTTTTAAAGACTACCAGACAACATATACAATCTACATTTTTTTGCATTCCTAATGTAGCAAACAATCAATAGCTCTCTTCTTATGGCTTAGTCTTCCTATTGATCTCAGTTCAAAGTTCCCACTTTGGAGACATCTCCCCTGGATAAGGACAGTCAGTCTCAGCCTTAATCAGTTTCTGTATTAGAGAAGATATAAAAACACATGTCCTTCTTTTCTGCTTTGAGTCAGCTGTGTGTTTTCTAAGGGTCACAAGTTTTTCTTTGAGCTGGACAGTCCATTCAGTTCATTCCTCATTACATTTGAAGATGACCTGTTCCCCAGCTGTTATGCTCAAATACATGCACACCAAGGATAATGAAGTCAGTTTTGCACTTCCTGACCTGAGATGAAGCAAGCTCTGGATGAAACCATTCTCAGTGTCCTGAATGATGTAGGTGAACAACAGGTTATAGGAAAAGACTCTCAAAGTCAAGAGCATCTGTACTTGCAGTGAGGCAATTGCATCAGGTGTAAAATCATCAGACCTCTCCTCCAGAATATGTTAAGTATCACCAGATGCATAACAGTATAGGGTCATGCTGAGGCTAATTTAGCTTACTGAAAAGGTATTGTGATTGCAGAGTATCAAGTCTATGCATTGATTAAGTTACTTATATTGACAATATACCATGGAGAAGCTGTAGTCAAGTCATTAGATTCATAACTCAAAGTGATACAGGAAGAGAGCAGAGATCTTAGGCTAGAGTAATTCAAATTTTCACATTTCTTAACCAGTGTCCAGATGGTAGACAGTCGCTCACATCTTTGATATTACATTCTCTATGCTGCTTGCAATAATGCCATACAAACATCTATTGCCTATTACCAGCAGAACTAGTTTGCTAATCCTTTCCTTTACCAGGGAAATATGTTTGAAATGCAAGTCTCTAGTCTTGCCCACAAATTTTAACTGTATGACAGCCCCATTAAGGAAACACATTTTCAAGGTTAAAGCTACGAACGTTGTTTCTTTACTAGTTTTACTTTTGAATTTGCAACTAATAGATATGTACAGAGTCCAAGAGCCAGACCACTATTCCTTTGCTTCCACCTGAATTGGGAACTTGTTCCTAACTGTCTAATTGCATCTGCTTCTTGATTAGTATAGTATGAAATTATTAGTTAATACAAAAACTTCATTGCAGCCATTGAATGCTTTTGAACAATGTAAAAGGAAAGCATGTAGCTTTCAAGGCCATCATGCCACCTTAAACTGTGTTGCTGGGCACTTGGCAGTTGGCTGTAAGAAATTGTGTCTTTTGAAGCAGAAATCAGTTGTTCGGATCTAGGGGAGCACGTATTGCGTAGTAGAAGGGAGCATGCTTAACTGCATTTTTTGTGCTGTGCCTGGAAAGGTCACAGCACATCTGAGACCAGTAAGAAGGGAAAGTGAGAGAGAGGGATGAGAGAAGTGTGATATTTGCCCTACCCCTTAAGAAAGAAATTGTATTGTTTGATTTAGGGAAAAGTGGAGGTATCTAGAGCTACAAAGAAAGGGGAAACCGTGCTTGGGGCTGAGGGGAGCACAGACCTGGTGTTTGGGGATGGACAGGAAATGGAAAGAATCAAAGATACTTACTCTTTGGAAGAAAAAAAAAAGTTTTATTCTTACTTTATAATCCTTAATTACAATGAATAGGGAAAAACTAGAAAGAACTCTGCAGTATAGAGCTCTTCAATTCACCTGACTCACCCCAGCATTTGTGGCACAGAAATCTGACACTTTTGAAGGCAAAATGCTGCAAATTCATTTTATACCAGGGCATCTGCTTTTAATTGTCTAAGATGGATGTAAAAAGAACAGTATGCTAGCTGTAAAGAAAACTGCTGCCACAATACATCAGGCTGCTATGTTTCATTTTATTTACAAACCCAAATAACCCAACAATTTAAGTCCATTTAAGACAGTGTATTTTACCTGTGTGGAAAGGAAGGTGAATAGAAAATTACCCAAATTCCTCAGGGAATACAGCACATTCAGCTTCAGCTTTTTAAAATATCTTTGTGAATATAATTCACACACTATAGCACTTCACAAATATGGACCTATTTACCTTTTTAAAGGCTCTGTAATACAGGCAGTGTTGGGTCAAGTTCAGCATCCCCCTCACTACGGTGTAGGATGGGGTTAATCATCTCCCTCCATCTACAAGTGGGAAAAAATCAAGTGACAGAGAAGACTGGAAGGGAAGCTGCAGCCAAACTAAGGGAAAAGCACAAGTAATTGTTCCCTTTTCTTTTTTCTTTACAGTGAGATTCTTTCTGTTCCATCCTGCTTTGTTAGTGCAATATTGAAGGTTTAATCCCTTAACCTTCACTAACGCAAGCAGTCCTGCTGCAAGCAGAAATGTCCCAAGGAGTTTAGTGAAATTAATGTTGCTATATGATGGGATTTTTTTTAAAGGGCCCCAAGTGAAAATCACTGAAAATAGGAGATGGTCTAGTGCCACAGAAGGAAATATTTTGTACCACTTTCCTTATTACTGAAAACTACCCATGACATTAAAATATGGTTATTTGGAACCCCAAGCAGTGGATTGTAGATCATGAATGGAAAGCTCTGTGTAATATTGCAGCCTCTATTTTATATTAAACAGAATAAAAACACTATGCCTTGCTTCTTGTTTATAGTGGGGCAATCAGCATTTCCTGTAATGTGCTTCTGATCTGCTACTTGGGGTCATACTTCAGCTCGGATATGACAAGGAACTTGAGGAACATTTCAGCATACACATTTCAGTAAAACAATCCTGTTTCTGTAAATGAAGAGTCCTTGTTTTCTCCCTGATAGATGTGTAGGCATGCCTCACTAACAATTACTGAGGGTCACAGGCAAACAATTTCTACACCTACTGTACATAATAATTGTCATGAGAAATTATCTTCACAGACTTTTAAGCTTCCCATTTGCAAACAATGATCTGTATGATAATAGTATCTCTATAGCTCACAATGCATACACATTAAGCTGGTGTATACACAGCACAACTTTCCAATAGAAGTCAGCACAAATCATCAGAACTTTCTCCTACACTCCGTAGCTGGGAATAAAACGCTTGTCTTATTGTCATCAACCAAATAGTTATTTTCAATGCCGCTAGCTGCATATTATTCCTGACTAAATGGACATGCTATGGACCTCCTACATTCCAGCATATGGCTTTCTCATATGCTTCAGAAAGAGAAATTAAGTAGTCATAAGCATTAATACTCTCTATAGTGTTAAATCAAGAAGATTTTGTAGTATTATGTCTCATAATATGATTGCTTCAAGAGACACCTCTTTAAAAACCAGAATATTTTTACATTCAGAATTAAGTATTATTTTCTCCCTATTTCTCATAATCCTTTAATATGGCAGACATGCACCTGATCTCACTGTTCCCCATACAGTAAGGCATGTTTGTGTGCTTTTAAGTGCCAAGGTATTTCATATAGAAGATACCCATTCTGCCAAGGTGTTTATCTTCCTTTATGCGTGCTGCAAATACAATTTTAACAAGATATTTTTTCATTAGCAACACTTTCAAACATGCATGCTATTCACAAGGAAAAAGATCATTTTGCTTTGGATTAAACTCAATTTCAAATAGCAAACTGCATTGTTAAACTTAACCCCCTCTCTAGGCAGTGAGAGGCACATGGGTGCATATATGCACATATGTAAACACACACACAAAAAGCAAGTCAGTGTCTTTTCCTCTGAGTATCCCCTGTCCTCTGTAGCCCTTTAATGCTTGAGGCTAAAATGCTAAAATACTGGAAACAGGTGTACTTTGACCCTCTGAAGATCTGATAAGATCTGACTAGATCAAAGGCCAAGGTCATTTGAGCCATGAGATTGGCTGAGTGATATTATTTTTGTCATAGTTCCAAACTGTTAAGAGGTAGGACTCTGATTCTGGCACATGAGAATCAAATGATATGATAGTCTAGTTATTAAATATGACAGATAGAAAAAGCTGCATGTTGCACAGCTACTCTGTGATTAGTACCCTATATTTTACAATGCCACTGCTCTGAACACTATAATACATCCAAGTCTCTTTCAAGACCTGAGGCTTTTAAATCTGAAAAGAAACAATGAAAGAAGATACAGATGAAATCTGGTAACAGCTCTGTAAGATTCCACAGTTTATTTTCCCAAACAGCATTCTACTTCTATAATTCAACTGTAAAACTAGTCCTCTACTGCTGTTTTTTCCTTAGGACCATCTTTAAATCTTGCATTTTATTTTAATCAGATAGATGAATGAATTTCTACTGAGCATTAGAGGAGACCAAAACAAGAAAAGTTAGCTCTGTCTCCTCATTTTCATGTTATGCTTGCATATAGATGCAGCATTTTAAATCCAGCTCTATTCCCCTACAGGTAACCTATCCCAAGGATTAGGGAGGAACCCCACTGACAATAAAAATACTCATCTCACACACACATCTCAAACACTATCTTTTAATGTAATCAAAAGTAAAGTAGTTTGATGCTTAGCATGGCATATCTATAACTTGCACACCCTATCAGTTCATGCATCTGTAAACTAGATATATATTTTCCTTTCTCCCTGATGGCTTGCAAATGTTTTTCTCAGATGCATTGAGATCCACTGATGAAAGACATTTTAGTAGCATGTAGCATTACTGACATGGGTGTCTTGAGTGCCTACTTTCCTTTTGAAAATGCAGACTCTTTTCTTTAGAAGAAGGCCTAAACCCCCAATCAAATCGGAAGATTTTTGTGGGCTGAGGGATTGTACAGTATTAGAAAAGTTAGCAACAAACTGATCAAGCAGTCCACGGGGGGGAAATAAAAATGCAAACAGGTAATCTTGCAATCAACAGATAAAAGCTAAATAGAAACATATTACATAGCCTGTAACTATAATAGGCTAACACTGCATTATTTCCAAGACATAACTGCTGCATACAATCAGAAAGAAAGTGAAGAACCATGAAACACTCAGTGAAAATGGGATAGAAAGGGAAAACTTGTGTTCAGAATTTGAGATTTTATTGTTTCTTCTAAGACAATGGATGATTGCTTGTTACAGATAATGAAAATGGTGATGTTAAGACATGTCTGAGTGGGCAACAGTTGCTACTGTGCTTAAGACCAGAGCTGGAAAGAATGACTGTTTCTGTTTTGAGTAGAAGTGGGCCCCCTGGTCTCTAAGAATGTGTGTATGATGTATAATAGATACCTGTCTGATATAATTAATTATATTTTTCCTAAGTTTAACATTGCCTGAAGGGTAAAATCATTTTGCTTGGTAAAATCCCTCATGCCACACAAAGTCTGTGCACAAGCCAGATTTAATTGCTGTGATAAAACCACAAGAAAGACCAGGTTTGCATTAAATCTATAACCACATCTAGAGAAGAATAGCTTTAATCACCTTTGAAATGGTGACCACAAGATAATTAAAGGGAAAGTGTTCTCATTAGTAATTATCCAGGAATATCAAATCTCAGTTTATCATGAAGTCCAATTTAAAATGGCTTGGCATGGTTTTAATTCTTTCCTCTATTTCTGAGGTTATGAATCTCCTAGAATTTCTTCTGTGAGAGTGGGAAAATTCAGGTTTGCCATGTGCAATTTCACAATCCACTGTCATGCTTCATTTCCTGGGTCAATGCTAGTCAGAGTGTAGGCACCAGGTAACAGCAGTGAATTCTCATTGACACTTTTGCCATTTTCACTTTCAGGTCAAACTGAAAACTGAAATTTTTCATTCTCACTAAGGACAGCAATAATGTTGTTGCTGAGAGATGATGGATCTTCTTGATCCTATCACAAAATCTTCTCCAGTGTAGTTTCTCTGCTCATGGTAACAAATACCTGGTGTCTCGCAGATATGATTCCAGTGGAAAAGGGAAAGAAGAGTTTAAGCTCAAACTAAACAACTTCTTGATTTAATTTTCACATATAAATCAGTGGCACAAGAGTTTTTCAGAGCATGCAAGA
Organism: Pogoniulus pusillus; assembly: GCF_015220805.1. Classification (NCBI taxonomy): domain Eukaryota; kingdom Metazoa; phylum Chordata; class Aves; order Piciformes; family Lybiidae; genus Pogoniulus; species Pogoniulus pusillus. The sequence goes on along the minus strand of NC_087264.1, from coordinate 14,413,217 downwards.
CCACCCCTGTTTTCCAGAATCAAAGCATAGCACTGATTCCAGACTCTGATGAGAGTCACCTGTCTTATGAGCTGACCTTAATCAAAGACCAGTGCAGACAGCAAATTCTCCTGCTGTTCACATTGTTTCCTTTGTTTGACCTATGTAACAAAGCTAATAATACATACCACATCTCATTAGGCTCAGCACTTGCTTGCCTGTAAAGAAAATTAATTTGGAAGACTATATTTAAGAACATCAGATAGCGATAGAAGCACAACATAGCATGTGTAGTAGGGTAAACTTGATGTCTTTACAGGAACTGATTTCCCTCTGCATACTTTCTCTATTTTCCTCCTCCTTTCCTCTTTACACACCTTAGCAAATATGCCAGGAGGGGAGATTCTGGTCTGAACTGCTGCCTATGTAATTTCAGACAGCTTGATTTTTGGCTTGGCAAATTTTGCTGGGGGTTGCTTTTAATATTAGGCTTATAATGAAAGGCTTTTGTAACCTTATCTGTGTTATGTGGAAGAGATCAGCATCGCCCAATCATTAAAAAAAGGAAAAGAAAAAAAGGAAAAGAAAAGCAGAAGGCTTCTTTCTTTCTTTAAATGTAATTTAGTTTTCCTTTCCCCCAAGTCTCATTGTGGGTTCACTGAGCTATGCTCCCCTTCAGGCAGAAATGGAAACCAGAGGAGCTGCATTCCTTCAGTCCATTTCTGACAGCGAGTGTGGCTGCATCAAGCTAACAGCTAGAGCCTTGCCCATTACTCTGTAGTGCAGCTGTGCAGAACTTGGCTGTTTCGGATCACAGTGCTTTTATAGGGACTTCTGCAAAGATTTCACTTGATTGTTGCTGCTGAATTGCACTTTGAGACAGGCAAACACCACCAAAAAATAAAAGAGATATGTAACAAAACAGTGAGTGAAAAGCCTTGCATTTCATCTGGGTATGTGCTGAAATCGCATGGTGCTACAAAGTTTGCATCATGTAGGAGAATGAAAGAATTATTTGAACCTGGTCCCAGGTTTGCTTTGAAATGTTCATGGACCATAGCAAAACTTTCAACTGATGTAAAGTGAGATTCAAGTTTGTAATGAAACCAGGCCATTTTACATGGATTCAGGTTTCATAATGCAGGTCTCTTACAGCTGTACTCTCAAAGGAACATATTCCTATCTGAAGATGGGATTTACATACTGTATGTAACTCCCCACATATGCCGGCAAGATTATTACTTTCTTATATAGCCGTAAATCCTAGAGCTTTATGTTATGTCAAGGGAACAGATAATCCGCTCACTAAGGGCCAAATCCTACCCCCTGAAAAGGCATGTCAAGGCCCAAGAGGTAAGAGAAACCCTATTCTTTGAGGAGACAGATTAGCAAGGCACACCCTCCACAGTGACACGGGAGATGTTCGGTTTACATCAGCATGCCAGGGTGTCTGAGCAAAGATGCAGTCAGCCCCCATGGCCATGCACAGAGCAGCACAGGAATCAGCAGCCCTGCACCAAACATATCAAGTACTAGTTAAGTTATGCCTATCAGGTCCTGACACATGTTATTCTTTTCCCTAGGAACATTCTTGAAATTGAAATTCAGAGAATATTGGTCAGCTAAGGTGGGCAACATTAAACTAGAGAGAGGCTAAACAAAAAGCATCAGGCTCTGAACTTAAACGCACTGAGTGGAGGAGGATGCAAAGTGAAAGCAGAACAAAACATTGTAGCTCTGCACCACATTTGATTTTAAGGAAACCAGAGTGTTTTTTTTCCAGAATCTGGATATTCTTCACTACAGCTCTCCTCACAGCAACAGAAAGCCTGAAGAACCCAATTCTTCACATGCATACCCTGTTCTCTGTCTAGACATCACCAGCGTTCCCAGCCTGCTTTATTCCCATAATTTAGGATCCCTCCTACCCTGGCCAAACCTAGCACACCTGAAGTATATGGTGCAATTCAGTGATGCAGCAACACCAAAAGAAAGGGCTACAGAATCATATAATTTTATAAGGAGTATCACTGGAAAGTGAAACCAGCCAGGAAAAATGCCCTGTTTCGAAGGCCAAGAAAAAAGGAATTTCCCTTTTCTGCAGCAGCAGCCACCACCACCCTCATATAAGGACAGCTTGTTTGTACTCAGCCTAAGCAGTACCCACATCATGCAAGCCCCAGAGAGAGACATTGCCTTGCTCAGATCTGATCTTTAACACTGGACTCAGCTTCCTTCCTCTCTCATTCTCCCTGCCAAGCTAAGGCCCTTCCAACACACCCCTTTTATGCTGTGTGTGGAGGGGTGTGTGTAGGAAACAATTAACTCCCCACAGCTGGCCTTATTCCTACAGGATGGAGACAACTGTGGTCCCTTTTCCAGCCATCTTAAGAATTAACCTCTTCTTGCCCAGTGTCTCAAGAGAGTGTGCACATCTTTACATGCAGTGATTTAGGATACAGCTCTGAATGTATTTGGCATCTGAATTTCAGCAGAGGTCAAAGGGTTATCTGTCTTTAAACAAAACATAATGCAGATTGAAAACAAAGTTCTGTGTTTAGACCCATTATTGTAAAACAGATTCAAACAAATAAAATCATGCCCTGCAAAAATTAACAAAAAGCATAGGAAAGGAAGTCACAACCATACAGTAAGATCTTACTGCAGCATGTAAATGATTAATATATAACTTAATCATACTACTGCAATTAGAACTTACATACCACCTGCCATTTGAGGATCTCAGCACTGTGAGACCAGCTACAAAATCTCACACATGCTAACAACATGGCTTATGATCTTTTCAGCCTAACCTTTCAGAACTTTACATGCCATATGAGCGTGTTAAAACCAGGAAATTAATATGTCTGTGACTTCACAGAATTAGACATGCTTTTGGTCTAAATCTGGTGCAAATATGTGCCCACCCTTTGTGACTCTGGCCCCAGAGTGGCTACAGTTAAGATATTATTGGTGTGAGGTATCTATGTGTGTGTGTGTGTCTGCATACATATTTAATTACTGAGTTTTCATTCATTTAGGGTGTGTCTTGGTTCAAGGAAAGGGAAAGAACTTGTAGTGCCAGAAGCTGTCTTTACCTTACGGTGACTAAGACAGAAAAAGAGGTGATACAGCTCTCAAAATAAACTCCTGAGACGCCAAAGACAAGAAAGTAATCATTAATGTGCCATTAATGAAGTCTCTACCACGGGTATTCACATTTAGCCTAGCCAGATGTAAAGTCTACATCAGCAGTGATTTTTTTTTTCTCCTGCAGGTATGCTGGCAAAGGCATTTGATGCAAAGCCCCACACATGTACTCCTGACTGGTGACTGTGAGGAGTAGTGGGTGAATGAGGAAGGTGCATAAAATCCATAGGCTTAGCAGATATATTAAAGTGTGCAGAGTGTCATTATGTGCAGGGGTCACGAAATGCAACAGCAATTCCTATCAATTAAGATCAAGAATTAAATGGAGCAGACCTGTTCCCCAAGTTCTCAAGAGGCGTTAGAAACATGCACTAACTGAGCAGAGGCAGTGGTTGTTTACAGATATGGCACCAGATTAGGAACCTAGGAGGTTGCCTTCAGTCTGCAGTATGGCCTGTGATCAACTGTGTCACCTTGGTCTTTCTAATTGCCTTTTGCCAGATAGATAGATGAAAGGAGGGCAGTGAATGTGGTCTGCCTTGACTTTAAGGCTTTTGGTGTCATCACCCTCAGCATTTCAGACCCAAGCTTAAGAAGTGTGGATTGGATGATCGGACAGTAAGATGGAATGAGAACTGGCTGAAAGAAAGAGGTCAGAGGGTTGTGGTCAGTGAGATAGAGTCTAGCTGGACTCCACCATGACTAGTGGTGTTCCCTGGAATCAGTACTGTGTCCAGTCCTGTTCAACATGTTTACCAAATATGTTCAACATGGATGAGGGACAGAGTGCCTCAGCAGATTTGTTGATGGCACAAAACTGAGAGGAGTATTTAACACATCAGAAGGTTGTATTGCCATTCGATATGAACTGGACCAACTGGAGGGTTGGGCAGGGAGAAACCCAATGAAATTCAAGAAGTGCAAGGGCAGAGTACTGCATCTAAGGAAGCACAAGATCACGCACTTGTACAAGGTGGGGGGTGACTTGTTGAAGAGGAGCTTTGGAGACAACGACCTGTGAGTCCTGGTGGACAACAGGCTGACTGTGAACCAAGAATGAGCCCTTGTGGGCAAGAAGGCTAATGGCATCCTGGGATGCACTAAGAAGGTGTGGCTAGGAGGCCAAGGGAGGTTATCCTCCCTCTCCACTCTGCCCTGTTGAGGCCTCATCTGGAATACAGCAGACAGTTCCTGTGCTCCTCAGTTCAAGAAAGACAGAGAACTACTGGGGGAAATCCAGTGGTGAGCCACTAGGATGATTAAGATACTGGAACACCTACCCTAGGAGAAAAGACTGAAAGAGTTGGGGCTGTTTAGCCAGGGAGAGAGGAGACTGAGGTGGCATCTCATTAATGCTACTAAATATCTAAAGGATGAGTGTCAGGAGGATGGAGACAGGCTTTTCTCAGTGGTGTCCAATGTCAGGACAAGAGGCAATGGACGCAATAGCACAGAAAATTCTACTAGAACATGTGGTTAAAAAATCTTCACAGTGAGGGTGACAGAGCATTGGAACAGGCTGCCCAGAGAGGTTGTGGAGTGTCTGTCTTTGGAGGGATTGAAAACCTACCCAGATATATTCATTTGTGGTTTACTGTAGGTGATCCCTAGCTAAGAGGGAAGTTGGACTAGATATCTTCAGAGGTATCTTCTGACTTCTACCACTCTGTGATTATTTCCATTTCATGGTAAATCCTCTCTCCTTTTCAAAACCAAGTGGGATTTTAAAGGTAACATTTAGTTCCATTAAGAGATAGTTTCTAATGGCCTAGTGGTTTGTGTAATACAAGGAGAACCAGGTACGTATGAACAATGTATTTACATTAATCTCTTCTTGGCAAAGACAGTATTATTGATTTGGCCTGATGAGGCCTCACAAAAGTACTGTAATTTTAATATACTTTAATTTCAATAATATAAAGTAATGCTGGACACAGTAATGCATTATTTGAAAGTGGTTTTTTTTTTTTTAGATATATATGTATGTGCCTCAATGGGAATTTGTTTTAAATATAAGAGGATACATTTTCCTTCCTCCCTCTCTCCCTCCCTCCCTCCCTCCCTTCCTTCTTCTCTTCCTCCCTTCTTCCCTTCCTTCCTCCCTCCCTTCTTTCATCCCTCCCTTCCTGGGATGGTTTGGGAGTTTCCCACCCCCCACACACACTATGAATTCACCCAGACTAGACTCAGACAGGTAGAAGTTAAGGAATGAAGCTTTTTATTCACAGCTTAGCACAATATACAAGCAGATATTAACAGTATATTACAAATACTTACAGTAATATACAAGTTAAAGGTAATACAGAAACACAATGCCCCTCCTAGAAATCAGAATCCCCTTGGGAAGGGCTCCCAACCATCCTTTCACCTTCTCATGCAAGGTGAGTTGGGAGGATTGGCAAGGGGGATTAGAAGCAGAATGATTAGTTGGGTTACACAGATCCAAACAGAACAGCAGAAACCCAAAGAGACAACACAGACACCAACAGACACTCTCTTATCTGTTTCTCTCCTTGCTTTTATACATCTCAGCAAACCTGTGAGTGAAGTAGATATCACCATTGTTTTAATTTCACAGCCTATAATCTATTTTTTCTTATTAAAATATTCTAATTAGCCTCAAACCAGCACACTCCCTCCCCTCCTTCCTTCCTTCTTCATCAGAACTGCCCAACTTTATTCTAGAGATATTTAACCCTCTCCACCATACACTCTTGAATTAAAATCCATACAAAGCCTCTATTTTCTCGAAGTTGACCGACCCAGTCATGGACCAAAAACAAAACCAGGTGAGGAGTCACACACAAGAAATAAAGTGAATAATCATAGTGTTCAAAGTACAGCTATTTCATAGGGTACAGTTTGCCCACAAAAATAATTCAGAAGACAATTACAAATAATGAACTAATTTGGGAAAATCACAGTCAGTTTGAATGCATTACATTTACGGAAGATCTGAATTTGCTGGATGACTCTGATGGTTTGGGTGTTTCCCACCCCCCCACACTTTGGAAATCACCCAGACTAGACTCAGACAGCTCTGGAAATTGAATGAAGCTTATATTTACAGCTTAGCACAATATACAAGCAGATATTTACAGTATATACAGTTATAGACAGAAATAGACAAGGTAAAAGGTAATACAGAAACACAGCACCCCTCCCAGAAACCTGAGTCCCAAGGAGGAGCTCCCAACTGCCCCTTCACCTTCCCCCTACCCCTCTCAACCTTACCCCAGTCCCAAGGAAGAATGGAGGTTTGGTCAGGGGGTAAAGAAGCAAAGTGGATTAATCAGAAAAACGGCAGAGAAATGGAGAGTGAGGTTAGAGAGAGAGATGCAGCTCAGAGCTCCCCAGCAGGAGAAGCAGGTGCCTTATCTATGTTTTGATTCTTCTTCTTGTATCTCACAGTTAGCCTATGAGTGAAATAGACATCACCATTGTTTTCCTTTCACAGCCTGTAAGCTAGTTCTTCTCACCAAAACATTCTAGCCTGCTTCAAACTAGCACAATGACTTGTACATTATGAAGAGTTCAACCAGCTCCACTATTTACTTCACAGAGTAGTTAAATCCAAAGAGCACACAGCAGAAACCACTGCAGAATGGAAATATTTGAATATTATCTATGTTTGAAGTGTGCAATGAAAGTTGGAGAGAATACACAGCTGAAAAGGCGTGCCAAGCACTCTGGAAATCGTAGTGTAAAATTAGTGTATCATAGAAACAACCAGGTTGGAAGAGACCTCCAAGAGAATCCAGTCCAACCTAGCACCCAGCCCTAGCCAGTCAACTAGACCATGGCACCAAGTGCCTCAGCCAGACTTTGCTTGAACACCTCCAGGGATGGTGACTCCACCACCTCCCTGGGCAGCCCATTCCAATGCCAATCACTCTCTTTGTGAAGAACTTCCTCCTAACATCCAGCCTCTCACCAGCTTTGTCACCCTTCTCTGGACACCTTCCAGCACCTCAACATCTGTCTTGGATTGAGGGGTCCAGAACTGGACACAGTACTCAAGGTGTGGCCTGACCAGTGCTGAGTACAGGGGAAGAATAACCTCCCTTGTCCTACTGGCCACACTGTTCCTGATGCAGATGTTAAATGGAAATCAAACACTTGTAGGCATGGGACTAAACTGGATCAGAATATTCCAGATTACTATCATTCATTCTCAGTTAGAACGCTTATCTTGTGTGTAGAGGAATGGAATGATGTTGTTGCTATTGTTGCAGGACACAAACCACAATTTTAGGTTGCACTGATTTACATCCACACACAAGAAAAGCCTGGATGAGGCACATAGTGCCATGGTCTACTTGACTGGACAGGGCTGGATGCTAGGTTGGACTGGATGATCTTCGAAGTCTCTTCCAATCTGTCTGTTTCTATGATTCTATAAGGTTTCTAATTTTCCCATTCCAAAGAGACTGAACGATTTTGTCAGGTTCATGCTGGATTCTCACAGAGTGCAAGGTGTGTGGAGCTGATTATGCAAAAATCCGTGGGCTGCCTTGAAATCTTGAGCCAAAATTACCAAAACTGGAATATAGTTGCATTTTTCAGTAATGCCATTTAGCTTTGCATCTTCCCCAAACAAGGCCAGAAATGGAGCAGGATACAGAGACACCAGAAGGAATTCAGATTTAACCCTCTGTTCCAGGCTAACTTCTCATTGCTACATTTGGGGATTTCTCTTTGAAGGATCTTGTCCTATCTCATCCTAGCTATGGGTTTTCAAAATACAACTTCTACACAAGAACATCCTGTTCTGACCTAACTTGGGCCAAGTTATAGACCTGAGGATATTTATATGACAGCTTCACAGTTCTAAACACATTTACACTGTTCAACAGCTTTAAATAAATAATTTCTCATGTACAATATCTTCTCTGTATTTCACAATCCCTGTTAGAGAATATTTATAATCCTTTGTGGAAAAATATTGTTAAGGCAGTATTGAATAAAGTAGCTTAAAATGACCATATGTGTTTTGGGTTGTTTGGTTTTTTTTGTGAAGTTAACAAATTATAACCTTTCTTGTTCTCCTTTTGTTCCCTTTTCTGTTTCCCCTGACTTAAGTCAGAATAGGTCCAAACAAAACCAAATAAGGATTTAGGAGTCAGTTTGGGATCAATCCCATTTTAATGGTGCTGTTCTTACCATGCCAAAACATTTTGTAGCTTTGGGGGGTTCTTTCTCTTTTTGAATGTCACTTATTGTTTAGCCTGTGTGCTCTCCTGCACAGAATTTGATAATGCAAGTTGCAGAAGTGCCCCAGATTTGGCTCTGGCCAAAAAAGACTGAGTTTTCTGAGCACCCTATATCCTCAGAATTTCCAAGCACTACTACACCATATGGTACCAGAATGCCCAGTGGATGCTGAGGCAGTAGAAAAATCCTAGGTGAGGCTACATGAAGCTACAAACATCATTTAAAACTGAAGTTGTCTCAGCACTCTGACCAGAAAGTCTCCACAAACCACTACTAAAAGTGCTCCAGACCACAGCTGGGAAAAGGATGAGATAGACAAATCATTTAATAACCAGAACATGCTCTTTATTCACAGTGCTTTCTTTAAAGGGAGAAGAAAAAGGCACAGTGTTTGACAAAGCACTTCCTTTAGACAATGCAATACTTACTTTAAAATTATAATCCAGTTTACTTGGCCAAAATTACTTTTGTTTCTTGTTTTGCTGCTATGTACTTTGCTAGAAGCCATCTGGTCACCACTTTCTGCCCTAGAGGTAGCTGCTTTTCACTGGTGCTTTATATTGTTGTGAAATGCTTAGGGATTTACAAGATGGAAGACACTATAAATGTGAGAAATTGTGGAGCTCATTAAAGTTATTACGAAACTTCCATTTTGTATTAGTCAGATCTTTTTACAGCCACTTTAGCACTGAAGTCATCAAAATGTCATCCATCCTTTCTACTAGGAGACAAGGCTCACCATGTTCACACAAATGGCATTATCAGTCCCAAAATTCTGTACAATTTGGATGGCTAAGCTCTGCAGCCAGATAATTCTCAGGTTTGCAAAATTAAAATAGGCTCACACCCTGCAAATTTAAACTATATCAGATTTGAACTCTTCCTATGTACTATCTTAGTTAAACACAGACAAATGTGACCATCAGATCACAAAAAAGCTAGCTTGCTCAGACCAATTCATATCTTAATTATCCTCTACTTCTCTGCGGTTCTTTCATGTAACAAATCATGAATGAAAAGGAGAATTGATTTACAGCTCAAGACACCACAGATTAAAAAAACAACCATTACAGCATATACACATACACAAAATCTTCATCAGCTAAAGTTAGTGCAAATAGTCCAGGAAGTAAACAAAGAATTAACTGATATATTGTGTAAGCAGCCCAGTCATTAGCAGCTCCACAGAGATACAGCTTAACTAAAACATTACTGTTGAAGTAAAAAAAAACAACAAACTCAACACACCACAATTTTGACATTCAATTATTCTATTAAATAAAATTCACTGTTCTTGTTCTTTCAAAAGAGCAAGATAAGGCACAGGATCCCAATAATTAGGTCAGCTGCAATGAATTCTGAAGCAAAGTTGTCTAGACTATTTTCATTTTCAAATCTAAGTGGGTGAGTTTTGTGTGCCTGTGTGCATTTGCTCCTTTGAATTCTCAGGGTGGTCACGTTAATGAGTTTGCCCCGGCAGGTAGAGTGAAGCCTGGATCAAGGTGTGGCATACTCACTTTGATGTTGGCTGTCACGCTCAGCTGCCTCTCAATCTCTTTGGCTGCCATCAAGTCTGTTGTCGTGGGAGACCAGGTAAGCCAGGGCTATTCTGCTGCTTGGCACAACTCAAAGGGGAGTCTGTTCAGTTATGCTGTGAGATGTTCTGGTCCTCAGCAGCAAAATATATGAGGAGAACATAACTCATAACAAACTTCTAAATAAAAAAGGTCATTGATCATCACTGGACTCTTAGCAGAGGCCACAATATGTTAGCACAATAATGCTTTTGTTTGTAAAAGTCCTGAAAAGGGGCACTAACTGTACAATGGAAAGGAAATGGTGGACCAAGATAAATAGTGAACTGACCTGTATTTAAAAATTAAAAGTGTAAGGCAGAAAAAAAAATGTTAGAGGGAAGATAGGGGGAGAATTGGTGGAATAGAGGTTTCTTCAACTAGGAATTAACTAGCCATTCTGTGAAAGGAAACAGAACACTTAAATGCAGTATTTCCCCTCTTTTTCTGTTCCTACAAGTACTAGTAACTAATGGCAGCTGCCTGCAAAGGAAGATGCAAAACTAAAAGGAGCATTTTAAAATGAAGAATCTAATACTATTTTTTTCCTTGAGCTCAGGGAGGTCTGTTTCAAAGGGGCGCTCAGTAGGTACAGTCATATTATTTATTGGAGTGACTAATGTGAGGAACTCCCATGGTTCACACAAGGAAGTTCTTCCCTGCTTATTTCAATATTCTGTAGCACATAACCTTTCATGCACACTGTCCTTAAATGTCTAAAATGTTTTCATCTTCAAAAAGGCAGAAAAAAGTGGACTCATTCCAGAAGCTGAATCATAACACTGTATTTCTGAGATGAAATTATGATGTAAACTCTACTCTCAGCAGCACTGAACACCAAAGGTTTTAAAAACTAAACATTTTAACAGAAATGTGAAAGGTTCTGTTTACAAAAGATTCTTTCTCCTGATCTTACTTTCCAGTCTTTATCGTGGTTGGTCAATTGACTTAAACTCATGGTAATTTTGGAGTGATAACTGAATGAATATGGGATATATGAATATGACTCTGTTAATCTTAAAGTAAGAGCATGGAAATGGAAAGCCAGCCACTAGCCTCAAAGCTTTTGTAAAAGTGAATACCAGAGTAATGTTTGTACATTTCTTCTTTTCTTTCAAAGTTGCACCTTGAGAGAAACCTAGAGCAAGGGCTAAGAACTGCCTTCTAAGGCCACCTTAAACTGAAGATAGCACATTAATCCAATGCCAATGAATTCTGAGGACTTGTGGGGGACTATGTGCAGTTACATAAAATCCAATCAATCTGAACTACTGGAAGTCATCTTACTACATGGCTTCTTTTTTTGACAGCATAATGAAAAATGCCACTGTTCTCACAATAAGCCCTACCATTTGAAAACAATGAGAACACCAGTGAATTTATTAGTAACTTCTGAATCAAAACTGGTCCACTGTCTACAACTATCTGAAGGGAGGCTGTAGCCAGGTCGGGGTCACTCTTCTTCCAGGCAACCAGCAACAGAAAAGGGGACACAATCTCAGCTTGTGCCAGGGGAGGTTTAGGCTGGATGTTAGGAGGAAGTTCTTCCCAGACAGAGTGATTTGCCATTGGAATGGACTGCCCAGGTTGGTGGTGAAGTCACAGTCCAAGGAGGTGCCATGGTCTAGTTGATTGGATAGGGCTGGGTGATAGGTTGGACTGGATGATCTTGGAGGTCTCTTCCAACCTGGTTGATTCTATGATTCTGTAAGTCTATGATTCTAACCTCAAAGTCTTCTCATGGAGCCTTTCTCATTTCATGGTTGCCTCATGCTCCTGCTTATATCACCTACAGTATTGCATTTTTCTGCTCCATAACCCATGCAGCTTGAACCGTCATTTAGTCATTTTATACTGAATCATTTTACATTTACTTTTCTACAAACCCATCAGTTTCTCAAGAAACTACAAAGAAAGTATCTGGGGGGAAAAAACCGTGTCTCACTAGGAAGAGTCTTAAAACACACTGTTCAAAAGAAAATTAACATTTCAAAGGCAAAGACAATCTATATCTAGTATTATGGAGGGAAAATAAGGCAGACCATTGACTTAGGAACTGCCTGTCCAGCAGCACAGGCATATAGGAAGTGATCCCAAGATTCAGTGTGAGATGATAAGATGCAACAGAGCATCATACATTAGCACAGCACCAGTTTAGTCATTTGTTACTTGACGCATATTTGAAGGAAGCTTCTAGGACCTCCTAAGACAGTTTCAACCAAAAGATCTGTGGAGGTATTCCTCTGCTCAGTTCAGTTTCTGAAGTCCATAAGTAATTTTAATTTTACTTTTCTTTCCTTTTTTTTTTTTTTCCCCTTTTGTGACTGCAAGTGTTCATTATTTTATCAATGTTAACAATGGAATAGATGAGTAAAACTTTCAGAGTCATCTAAATGACTTAAGGACAATAAATCCCACTGGCTTTGGATTCTAAGTCAATTAGATGCATTTGAAAATTTTACCTTTTATCTGCAAGCTTCATTAGTCAGATTTATTAACCAATCATTTAGGAAGGAAAAGGCCAGAGCAAAAAGATCCCCAAAGTGTAAAATTTACAACACTGCTATCTATCCTCACCAATTGCCCAAGTTTAATTCTCTAATTTAATTCATTAATTAAAGAATATGCTAATTGACTGAAAAACTCAGGCAGAGGTTTCTCTCTCAGCTCTTTCCCATTGAGAAAAATGGATCCCAGTTCCTAACAAAGTACGTGTCAGGCAAAAAGTCATTGAAATTCTTTTCAGGTCCAAACTCCTGTTCAACACAGGAGTACTCTTCCCTCTTGAATATGCTGTTCTACCTGAACTTTCCCAAGAAATGGGATTTTCATAGTTTGTGTTTCTCATCAGTTCTCTGGCCCATTGCATTCTGTTGTCAGCAAGTTCATTCCATGTGTTCTATGCTGAGTTATTTTCCATTAATTTAATATACTCATTTTGTTTAATATCTATGCCCTAGTCATGCCTAGCATAATTTCTCAATTTATTATTATTTTTTTTTTTTTGCCAAGACTGGGCCAAATGGACAAAAAGCCTAACAGACTTAAAAAGACATCTCTGCAGAGCAGAGTGGTTGTGCTTCACAGGATTTTTTTTTTTTCCATGCTGCTGACATCTCTGCAGGTAGCTTTTTTGCCTCTGGGCAATAGGGTCATAGGTTTATAGTATAGCAAAGGGGGAAGGCAGAAGAACTTCCTTTCCTCTTGTCCCAGTGTGGCATGTGTGCTATGCACTGTTCCCATCTGCTACATAAACATTTAATAGCCCACAACTGTGTTGAAAAGATGATAAATTCTGACACATTGGCCCATTTTCTCACTTAAGCCTGAAGTATGAAATAGTATATGGCCTTCTCAGCAGGAGAATGCATTCAGGTCCCATCCCTGATTTTTCAATGTGTTTTCAATCTAAACCATTTCAGATTCAGAGACAAATATCTTACAGCAACTATTGACCTCATGCTCACGATTGAAAAGAGATCAAAACTCCTAAATGGCATTGGGATTATTGGCCTGTGAATATTTCTGTCTATTTACAGTAGATCAGAATTAGTGAGAGAGATAGAATGGAGGGTTTATATCATCAATTTAACATTAATTACTTAAATCTCTTTGAGGACATGTAACAAAAAGCCCTCGACATTTGTGTCACGAAGATTAATATAACATATTGCCAAGTCATAGCATTGCTGCACTTGTAGATAGAATTCAAATTCAAATCCAGGCTAAAGATGCTACAGCTGTCACCCTTGCCCAGCAAAGCCCTCTTAGGTTCAAAAGTTAGCCGTCCTCCTGCCTGCCTCCACCAAATCAGCTCCTGATCCCTGGAGATTATTAATCCTGACTTCTCTGCACACAGTTGACAGGAAGAATAAAGCTATTGTGCCTTCCTAATAATTCAGGCTAATCACATATTTATAAAAGAAAATTAGGAAGAAGTGATTAACTCCTTCCAGTTCAGCTATTGATAGTATAAGAGTTAATAAAGAGGCAGCTAGAATAGCTTTAAAATGTGTTTAAATTTTAACACACGGTTATAAAATAGTAAATGTTAAAATAATTATGGTTTGGATTAACCTGGTTGCCCAACACTGCACCACTGTCACCAGGGAAATGTAAAAAGGCGAGTTGACAGAGGCTTTCATTTTGGGTGCACATATTCAACCTGAAAGTGCACCTGTAATACTTGGCAGGTACTGTTCAGGTACAGTTCTACCGAAGGAAAAGGGATAACAATTTGAAATAGAAAATTCATGTATCCAAGGGAGAAAGGAATTCAATCTTCTTATTATTGTTTTCTGTGTACGTTCTAATGCTATTATTCTAGAGTGATTCTGCACCTGGTTCAATGCAAAGCAAAGAGCTGGCTGCTACTCTTCAGTGTTTGAAGTCCCTCGCAGTTCAGTATTAGAAGAGTACTGATACAGCTCAAGTCTCAAAGCAAATGGAACACAGTCAGTTTTCCCACCACATCATGGGTTTAGGCAGTAGCCATTCCCCTGTTCAACATCTTTATTGATGATCTGGATGAGGGGATTGAGTCCAGCATCAGTAAGTTTTCAGATGACACCAAGCTAGGAACTGACCTGTTGAAAGGTAGGAGAGCCCTACAGAGGGACCTAGACAGGCTGGATGAGTGGGCAGAGGCCAGTGGGATAGAATAGGATGAGATTTAACAAGGCTGAGTGCAGGGTTCTGCACTTTTGTCACAACCCCAAGCAGCGCTACAGGCTGGGGACAGCGTGGCTGGAGAGCAGCCAGGAACAAAGGCACCTGGGGGTGCTCGTAGATAGTAGCTGAACATGACCCAGCAGTGTGCCCAGGTGGCCAAGAGAGCCAATGGCATCCTGGCCTGGATCAGGAACAGTGTGGCCAGTAGGACAAGGGAGGTTATTCTTCCCCTGTACTCAACACTGGTCAGGCCACACCTTGAGTACTATGTCCAGTTCTGGACCCTTCAATTCAAGAGAGATGTTGAGGTGCTGGAACGTGTCCAGAGAAGGGTGACAAAGCTGGTGAGGGGCCTGGAACACAAACCCTATGAGGAGAGGCTGAGGGAGCTGGGGTTGTTTAGCCTAGAGAAGAGGAGGCTCAGGGGTGACCTCATTGTTGTCTACAACTACCTGAGGGGAGATTGTAGCCAGGTGGGGGTTGGTCTCTTCTCCCAGGCAACCAGCAATAGAACAAGGGGATACAGTCTCAGGTTGTGCCGAAGGGAAGCATAGGCTGGATGTTAGGAGGAAGTTCTTCACAAAGAGAGTGATTTCCCACTGGAATGGGCTGCCCAGGGAGATGGTGGAGTCACCATTCCTGGAGCTGTTCAAGAAAAGCCTGGATGAGGCACTTGGTGCCATGGTCTAGCTGACTGGATAGGGCTGGGTGATAGGTTGAATGGGCTGATCTTGGAGGTCTCTTCCATCCTGGTTGATTCAAAAGCCTGGTATATCTGCAATTAGGGCACATGGTACATAAGGTCCTCTAGGAACAGAGTAGGAATATGCTGGAAGAATAAGTTATGAATCCACTCTCATATTGTCCTGTCCCCAACAGCAAGCAATTTAAAGCAGTGTTTCTCTACGGTAACACCTTTAAAAATAAAGTGATATGCATATTTTTGTTGTTGAAAATCTTTACTTTTATCAAGCACCAGACACCATGAATATTGTCAAAAGCTAGGAACTTTCAGTTTTTTCTCCATATACCGACAATCTGTTCAGGCTTCCAGGGAAGGAATGGTGAAAACTTTACTAATGCTGTGAATATTGACCTTTAATTTTAGTCAAAAATAGAATGAAAGTACAATATTTCTGTGGAAATCCGGCTACATTTCAGGCATTTCCTTCCCTTTGACCTATCTCAATTTTCACTTCAGCTTGCAAACTGTCATTTAAGAGAGAGAGAAAAAACAGGAAAGACATACAGCAAAAAAAGGCCAAACATCAGGATATCATTGTGCATGCAAGCAGGAGACTTACTGGCAAGAGTAGGATGTTTGTATGGGGTGAAGGAAAGGCAGGTTCAAGTCCTTACTCTGCTTGACTTTGTCTTCTACAATGAATATTTAATAAATCTCAGTTCAAACTGATTCAGGGACCTGAACATAATCTTCCACATTTAATAAAATTTTCAAAGTGTCTTCAGTTCACTGTAGATGAGCAGAAATGTGTTAATGTCTTTTTAAAATGTACCAAAATTTCTAGTTTTCAGATGGTCACTTTTGGCAATAAAATTTTCAGCACTCTATTTTTTTTTTTCCATTTTATTACTGGCCAAACTTATCCATAGTATTATTCTCCACTAGTGTTGAAAAGAGAAACTGAAGGTCCTGAGACCCTACAACTCAAGCAGAGTATGTTTGATCTGTGAAAACCAGTTTGCTACTAATGAATGCTACAGTCAGAATGACGAGAAACAGGTACAGCTCTAATGCTTTTTTAGCCGGATGAAATGCATCTCATTTGTTTATCCTGATAAGTCAATGGGCTAAAAAAATAATTCAGCACTGTATATCCCTCTTGATCTGACACTATGTGAAGAATAGGTTTTATTTCCCTCTCGATCAGAGGACTGAATCTCTGTTAGTATTTTCTTCCTTGTCTTTTTCTCTCTTCTTTTATATGATTTGTGCTGAATTCTTGCCATTCATTCATTGAGTTGTTTGGTTATGGACATACCCAAATAAAAGAAAAGAGATTCCAAAATAAAATTCTAAAACTCGAAGCTTACAATGACCTCTTAGCATGAATGAGCAGGAGAAGAAAATTAATGTTGAGGAAAAAAATGTCTTGTTTACAAACATTTATCTTCAATTATTAACTATTTATGGAGGAAAAGAGCCTTAGATACATGATTGGCAAATTGGCTTATGTTTAAATAATGTGTCTAAAGTTTGACTGAGCACAAAAGTTCATCTTTGAATAAGCAAATAGTATCATAATGTTATAGTCATTAAATATAAGCAAGCGATGGTCATGGTACCTGCCTGCCGCAATAAAGTTGTGCAGAGGCATTCAAGTTTTCTTAAGCTCTTTCAGTAAAGTGTGAAGAGGTTCATTGCAAGGAAAATCACTAAAATGTGTTACACTCAGTTTTAAATTTCACTGCATCTCAGTAGTCAAGTCTGCTGGTGAACTGAGCTTGCTGAGAATGGAAAAGAAGCATTTCCCAATGTTGCCAGCACAAATAGGTAATGAACTCTCCAATGCTTCACTCTTCACCACTCATTTAATGTACCTCAGGTCCAATACTCAGCAGTGACAGAAACAGGCAGGTAAGCAAGGAGTTTTATTTGGCTGTTTTGATGAATTTGCCTCTGCTGCAGAGCCAGTATGACTGCTCATAGCTGTCTGTCTCTCTGGTCTCTACCCTTCATGGGAGTGCAGTTCCGCTGTGAGTCATATCATCCCTTTTTAGCTGTTGAGGCTGATAGTTTCCCATTCTCACAGGAGAATTTTCTACTTGCTTTTTGGAGAAGTCAGGTTAGAAACGTGGTGCATTCAAATCTGAAAAAGTGAGAGGGACTTGGTAACTACAGTGAGAAAAATACTCTAGGAAAAAATAAATAATGCCTCTTAGCCCTGGACCAGATTTCTCCACTCCAAAATACTGTTAAGAAAAGGTGAAAATTTTCTCCAGCAGGTAAATATTGCTTGCATTGTCACAAATTTCACACAGTATCACAAATTTAAAGCTTGGGAAAGAAACTGAGTCTGCTTCTTCATACGTTCCCTTCCTCCCATGCGTGGCACTCTCAAATCTTACTCCTGAGGCATAGACGTTAAGTCTTTCTGAGGGACATGGCTGCAGTTAGTCACAAGAAAAGAAGCTGCCTGAAGTCCACTGTAGCACTTGAAGAGTTCACTAGATTAAGATCATGACCCTGGATCCAATATTTAAAATTGGATATTTAAACATATCCAATATTTAAAATTAAAAAGCAGAGTCCAGAACACTCTTGCCAGCCTCACTGAACAATGTGTTTGTGTTTCCAATAAATTTGATCTCTCCAACCATATCTTTACACATTATTTAAAGAGTATATGCAGTAAAGAAGTAGTTTCTTCCTCAGGAAAATCATGTTAAAAGTGCATAGGAAAAAAAGCAAGAGAAATTCTACCAAAAGCAAGGGAAATGAGAAGGCATTCTCCTCTGGGGCAAGCAAGCTACCACAAGTCAGTAAACTCTACCTCCCTATCCATGCTTGGATGGCCTATTCGAGCTGTCCAATTCACAGCGTGCAACAGGTCTGACCCTACATTCTTTTATATTCAATGAAGTTATGTCCATAGAGATGAACTGGGAGTGAAATGCTACCAGCTCAGTATAACCTACCTTCTTAGGTCCATGGCAATCCATTATTTTATTCCAGGCAATGAAAAATTATTTTAAATAGTCAAGAACACAAGAAATCAAATCTTAAGCTTTTTTAAACTTATCAGACCACATTGCAAACAATGGAGTATGCTATGGAAAATGTTTTTATCTTGGGGAATGCAGATGAGAAAACATAGGGATTGAGTAATTAAAAGCCTTGATTCTCCCCTCCCACCTCCAGCATATGTCAGGAAATTGGACCAGAATCAAGTGATGTCTCTCCTTGGTGGAGTCTGACTTCTGACCTCTAAGACAATGGAGTCACAAGCTATCCTGAGGCTTGATTGAGAAGCCACTTCAACATTTCCATAAGTCATTCTGCCATTGCAGATCTGTCACAATTTTGTCATAAAGTTTGCAGAATTCTGTTGACATTGTGTCATCTCAATAAATGCAAAGGGAAAAAAAATGAGTCGGGGCAGGTGCGAGCACAGATTTCAAGTCTAATGCGTGGGCTGCTGCATGTCTTCTGACATAATCTAGGCTCTCATACTTGATGTTTTTCTGGAGCCGTGGTGAACTCTTCCATCCTTTAAAGCGATCAACCCCATTTGACTAATTTGAGAAGGAAAAGAAAAAAAAAAAAAAAGAAGAGAAAAAAATCCACACACTTCACTTTCACTCTCAAAGCAACCTCAGCCAACTAGGATCTTTAAAAAAAGTAACTTAACAATTTGGGCCCTGGTTGTCATTTACATGAAGGTCGCTTCACACTGATCTGGCTGTGCAAACAGTCCATAAGTTACTTCTACACCCACTTGAAAGACCTCTTATGCTTGCCAGAATGATGTAAAATGGCCTCAATGTAAGTGAGAATTCACTCTTATTTTTAAAGCTCTATCCCTTTAGGAAGATGCAGCAGTCAATCACATTATATACCACTCATCTTAATGGAAGCCTGCAGCTTGCAGAAGGCAAACAAAATGGCCACTGACAGCATTACAGCAACAACACCCAGGATAGGCATGCTCTGCAGCAGAAGGTCCCACAGCCTCCAAATACCTAAATAACTCTCAAATTCTGAATGTATCTCTGTTGACTGTTTAAATACTTGAACAGGTAGCATAAGCAAACTGCTAATCTGAGGCCTTTTAACAGAGGGAAATGCAGCTGACAAAGAAGTGAAAGCTCTGTAAGTATTCAGCATGGTCTTTTCACTGCTGCAAGATTAGTGATTGCTTTACTTATGTGCTCAGTCCAGCTATGATAGGATGATATTTGTGCAATCGAGCCTATTTGCCCATGAGTTAATAATTGCAACTACAAGTATTAACTATACAACTCAGAGGGTGCTCTACACCTCTAAGGGGAGTCTAAGGCTGAAAGGGTGTTCATGTTCTTTTGTTACATGAGCAGCTCAGTCCTGTGACTTATTTTGCATAGAGGACTTGTCAGCTGTGGTGGTGACTTATGATTATGTTTAACGGAAATCAGATCAAAATCACTTGTATCAAATGGGCTAACGAACAGTCAGTAAAGGGGAAGAAGCTTCAGCCACTTCTGAACAGGTGAGATTTCACACTGACATCAATGGGTTTAATAGTTTCTTACCTTATCCTTCAGTCATCCATCTGGCTGTATTTGAAAAGAGTTTCAATATCCCTTGTAGAAGTTGTGTTTGTCACCTGGATGCTTTGTTCAAGAAACAGGATGAGGTAAATTAGACACAAGATGCAAATGGAAAGGAACTGAGAAGATAATTTGTTTACATAGAGTTTGGTGGCTTTATTGCATTTAAATTTACTAAACCGCAAAGAGAGCTCAAAAGGGTTAGAAGCACAGAGCTCAAACTGATAAAAAGAATTGTGTGAAACATGATTTGAGCCCAGTCCAGACTTCAGTTTTGTGGGCCCTGGGAGAGCTAACACATTCGGATTCCCAGGCAGATGCCTCCCAAATCTTCATCACTAATCCCTAGAAGCCTTCTGTTATTCTCTCATCTCCATCAGGCTGAAACAAACCTTCTCACCTTTGTGTAGCTCCTAAAGCAGGCAAAACCAAATTGTCACTTAACTTTTTGAAGGAGATGGCAAAAACAAAATTGTTATTAAGTAGTTTTAATCAGTGCTTACTATTTTCACTTCAGGCAATCATTTCAGGCAATTATATGGCATGTAATAAAAATATTCCATTTCAAACTACCTTACTATGACTTTTAAAACTAAATATAGAAAAAGACGCATCCAAAAAGCCAATTTGTCCTCACATGCATTTTGTACCATTATGTATTTGACCTTTATTTCTCTCAGTCTTAATTTAAGATCTCTTATTTGTCTCTCTAACCAGTGGGCTTGTATAAATCAGAGATTATTCCCTTCAAAGTAATTATCAACCAGGGAGTTGTTAATTTCATTTTGGATCTATTTATGTGCAAAACATGAAAAACAAAAGGCACACATGCTGCTGCACCTCCAAAGTGTGAGTGTTAATACCCTGGAATACATAGAAATATCTCTTTAAGGCAAGATGGAGAACTGCCTGGCAGCTAGGAATTTTCAACTGCCAATTTTGGTCTCTGTATCTCTTGATGCTCCAGATTTCTGCTACATGGACATGAGCTGAATGGGAATGGTATGAGTCTTTTGGGCAAGCTGAAGGAGGAGACAACCCAGGGCCTCCCACTGGAGCTTCCCCACCCCTGCTCCTCAATGCAGAAGTGGATTCTGTCAGGTTCAATATGTAGGCAACTTGCAATATCTCCCAGCAGCCAAGTTCTCTGAGACATGTGGTACTTACTTTACAGCTCTCAGTTTGGAGCTAGGGCTTGCAAGATGAAAGTAGTAGCGTGGGGAGATTTAAGAAGCTGGTGGGGAAATGTAAGGAACTGTGTCCTCAGCCTACTAGAGAACTCTTCTTTATGTAGTTTTCTTTACATAGGAGTAGATTGTTATGTCCAGAAATAACAATCATGAAAGTCCAGCAGCCGAAAGACAAGGGCAAGACGTTAATTGTCAGAAGTTACATTGCTACAGCACACATAAAACATCCCATCTCATCAAAGAGGCACATTTTCCCACTTGATTTATGTACCAAAAATCCAAAATCAATTGTCATACCAAGAGGTGTTTTTCTTTAGCACTGGTTTTAAACTTAAACAATAACAGTTGTTAGAGTAAAATCCTGTGCTTACGTTTATCAAGACAAACACTGAATTTCTCATCTGGGATATAGCTGGGCTTTTAGTTCAAAGGCCTGAAGTGGACTTCACTAACCCCAGAAAAATGTAGCTCTCCAAGGAACATGTTACCCTTTCTTTCCCTTCTGCTGTTGCAGCTGATAGACACTTTCATCCATCAGTGAGCATATCCCAAACTGGACATGCATTAGTTGAGCCTTATCTAGGCACTCTCCTGCCCATCATTATACTCTTCTATCATGAGCAAGCATAAGTTTTGGCTGAAAAAGTGTATTATTTAGGAAAGTTCTTGAAAAGCAATGTGTTCTGCTAATAGATGTGTTGAATGGTTAAATGACTGGCACATAGACAATGAAGTTACCTTCTGTTGCCTAGCTTCTGCCAGAAGGACAGATACTTCTCCTTGGTGTCCTACTGATTTTCCCTGGGTTGCTCAAGAAACTCCATGTCCAAATGAAAATGTCAACTGAGGAAATCAAGGAGAAAGCATGACAGAAATAATACAAGAAATGAAGGCATCTGACCAGTGTCTGGGCAGTATGCCTGGGTGAGGTGTAATGGATAGGTCTGGTGCTGCTTTGCAATATAGTTTCCATTGGTTCTATACATCGTTTTAGGCACAATCAAGTTTGTGCTGTGTCTGAAATGGACTCTGGAGGGTTCTGCTCTTCTGACCTACTATTTTATTTTCGTTTCCACAGATACAAACCAAGAAAGGAACAGAAAATACCAGTGCTAGGAATGCCTATTGTTTGTGAAGCAGTCATCACAGACCAGAATTATGAGAAAAACTGTAGAAAGCAAGGTAGAGTGGGGCACATAGAGATTGTGTTTCAGAGTAGCACCAGGTTCCTTCTCATACCAAGACTACAAAAATTTCTTCAGCTAGCCCTGCTCAGAGGCAGAACTGGAAGAAGCAAGCAGCCCTGGTCTCTTTCTGTCTCTAAATGTATGAAAATCAAAACTGCAGACATTTTTTTTAAAACACTGAAATGTGGGAATGTGGAAATGATACACAAGCTTCATATCCTCCTTCTGACTGAGAGGTCCCAAGGACAAACCTCAGATATCTTTTGGGACAGGGTACAAAGACAAATATGCTCCTCCAGCCTTCGATACAGTAGCCAGAGGATATAGAGACCTAATTTTCTCCTCTGACCTCAATTTCCTCACCTATTTTCCAAATCTAAAACTCCAAATCAGCTTATCCCAAGGAAACAACAGTCTGATTTTACTGACAGTTTTCTCTTTCTCAATTTACCCACTACTCCTGTCTCTGCTGTTATATCCACTGCTGTTATTCCATCAGCCACCCAAAACAGCCACCCTCCCAAGAGCACACCACTCCACACTCACTTATTGCCATGACTCAATAAGCTTAACCTCCAAAAGTTGTTTTTTCTCATGAGATGTTTTAAATCAGATAAGTGTCTTTCTTCTTGCTAGTACTCACATGATTTGTAGCTTCATCTGTCTCAGTTCAGACTAAGGGGGTTCTATCTCTCTGTAAAAACAAAAATATAGCACAAAAAATCAGATTCCAGCCTTCTGCTACTGATGCAGCTGCTAAGGCCATCACCTATCCAGGAATGAGCAGCAGTCCATACAAAGCAGCATGAAATAATGTTACTACTGATCACAGCAGATTCTGATGACAACAAAAGACAATGAACAATGAACACCCTCATGATGTTAGAGGTCTTTTCCAACCAGGACAATTCTATGATTTCCTAAGTATGTAGTGTAACTACCAGTGAGATCTCACTAGATGACACCACACTCTTATTTCACCCTTTCTTCCATGCTTCCTGTCCACTGTTCCTCTATTCCTGCGATAGGATAGGATAGGATAGGATAGGATAGGATAGGATAGGATAGGATAGGGTAGGATAGGACAGTACAGGATAGA
Organism: Pogoniulus pusillus; assembly: GCF_015220805.1. Lineage (NCBI taxonomy): Eukaryota > Metazoa > Chordata > Aves > Piciformes > Lybiidae > Pogoniulus > Pogoniulus pusillus. Next base: position 14,389,882 of record NC_087264.1, on the reverse strand, counting down.
ACAGGACAGGTTAGATTTGGTAGCAAATTAAATCTGACTACTGACACTGCAATGCCCATGAACTGGCCAATCAGTCTGCAGGTAATTAGACGAATTGGAAAATTACTTTTCTTTCATAAACATTGGTCATAGAATCACAGACTCACAAAATCACAGAACTATGGAATGTTTTGGGGTGGAAAGGATCTTAAAGATCATCTCATTCCAACTGCTCTGGCCTGGGCAGAGACATAGGTGGACAAAGGTGAGTTAATTCTAATATTGGCAACTGAGTTACAAATGCTATGCACACACACACATGCACAAAAAAACCTCATTATTAAATCACAAAGCAATTAAAAAATTAAAAATTTCATAAGACCCTACATAAAAGAAATACAAGTGTTTAATGATGGATTATAAAGTGAAAGTGAAAAAAAAGTAAAAGCTCAGCTGTCTCAGGGGCTTCCCTTGCAGCCTGTGATACTGATTTCTGTCTTCACCCTCACACAAGCTGCAAGAGCTAATAAATTCCTGGCTCCCCTGCCTGGGAGCCAAGGCCGATTAATATCTGCCTACCTTGTTACCTAATTCATTATGGAATAGCAGTTAATTTGATTTGATATTATTTTAATAAAATTCTGTAATATATTAGATTGTTTCAGGCTATCAAAATAATTTTCCAATTATTACGGTTACTCAAGCAAGTCTTTTTTTCCCTTCATGAGCGGCAGTTGGTCTGACTCAGAATACATTAGCTCCTACAGCTTCATCCTGGCCAGAGGAATAAGAAGTATATGCATGATTACACCAGAAATGTTATTGCCAGTAATGTGAGCCTGCAGATCAAGGCACAGAGTCCAGATTGATGTGCAATTAAAGGCCCCCATGACGTCATGACATTGTTGATTACCCTTCATCTACAAATGAATAAATGCATTAATATACATATACATGGCTACACACACACGTGTGCAAGCATGCATGCATAGAAGGTTCTGTTATGTTCTATATACTGATACTAGTGTCTGAGAGGCAGATAGTACAGGAAGGCAACATGGAATAGATGCATGCCATAGGAACTTGCTTCTGACATGAGTAGTGCCAGTTTGTTCAGCAGAAAAGGACTGGTGAGTTTTCAAGCAGGAGGAGTTGCCTTTTTTTTTTTTTTGCTGTCATCACTTTTGGTCACCTCAACAAATAACAACTTACATCCCTATTTAGGAAGGGATGTTGCTCGTTTCTCTTGGTTATAGCAAATGTCTAAGAGCTGGAGAAAAGAGAGGACATGGGTAGAACTTGATTGAAATAGGAAAAGGCAGCCTAGACATAAGAGCAGGTGCAAACACAGCCATTCCATTTGCAGATGCACTGAATGTCATAACATTTCTGCCTGGGTACATGAAAGCCTCTTCATCATATGCTTCTGGGGTTGAGAAGGTAGCACACCAAACATGGTCAGGGCTTGATCCTAGTCCCACTGGAATGGGAAGGAGTTTGTCATCTTCTTCATTAGAGGCATAACTAGGTCTGCATTGGTAGTTTCATGTAGTGTGTACAACATAACTAGAACTGATTAGCAGTTATACTTCACCTTTGCTACAATACTTCCTCAAAGGGCTTTTCTTGCCATGAAAGTATCAAATATCTTCATTGTCATACTGTGAATGAGGAGAGGGCTCTGAATTTTAAATGCTGGAAGAAGATGTCATCTGGACCTCAGAAATAAGAACTGATAAGCCCAGTTGACTCTCTTAGAGCATCATTCCTTGTACTCCTGACTCTCTGACTCTGTTGGGGCCCATCCAATGACAGTGTTAAAGTTCACGGAGGATTGATGCTGAGCCATTCAGTCCTACCATTTCCTCACCTGCACTGAAAAAAAAAAAAGTAGTGAAAGCACCTGAATTTAAGCTGCTGATCATTTTTAAGTGATGGTTTCCTGCGTTATACAGTACATCACAGTTCCTTTCTCATATTCTGCCTCTGAAAGTGGTTATTTCCATTCCATTCAGCTATCTTAGAAGAGTGGTGGCTGACCCATGGGATGTATGTCAAATATGATTTACAACCTTTTTCATGCTTCAGTAGAACTCAGCAGAAACATAAATGGATCAGAACATACCCTACATATGTGAGGAAATACAAATTCTTTTTTTTTTCTAGTATTTGTAAATTGCCTTATTATTTCCATTGCTTAGCTATCATTAAATGCATGAAATAGCACTGTTAATAGCAGGGTGTTGCAACAACACTTGTTGTGCAAAGAGTTTATTACTATGAGTAACCTGCCAAGTGAAAGCGCTACCTTATCAAATGTAGAGGGTAGTGTAATTTCTCCTTCTGTGCATCAATGTTTCTTAACTTATGTTCACATTTGGGTGGGCTTAAATTGAGGCAAAAAATTACATTGTCTACCAAAAAGACACTAGTGAAAGCTGAGGTGATGGTGCAAATGAGGCTATTTGTGGCTCTCCCCCTTGAGAGTAAGAATTTTTTCTAAGTTTTCCTTCAAAAACCACTGCATTTTTCTACAAGCCATATTTTTGCTAACTTTTATAGGATAAAATTTAACAAAATTGTTGGCTTGTCACAAAGTTCACATACACAAAAGATGATTGGAAGCATTCGTGGTTTGAATACCCTCATTTCCATAGAGAAGCTTCCTGTACAACCTTAAACGTCTAGAAAGGTTGGCTTAAAATTCATGTTTCACCAACTTTTAGCTTTTGAATATGCATGCTTTTTTTTTTACATTACTAATTTTTTTTAATGTTTTAAATGTAACTGTCACAATCTTGAAGAAGGCAAAAAGATTTACAAGGAATCCTGACTTGATCTTTTGAGAAAAATTCCCAATGTCATTAATCATAACTGAAGTTTTTCAGTCACTTAGTATTAGTGATGCTGAAGTGAATTAACTAAAAGGATCTCATGCTTCTTGATCTTAGAATCATAGAATCATAGGATCATAGAATCAACCAGGTTGGAAGAGACCTCCAAGATCATCCAGTCCAACCTGGCATCCAGCCCTATCCAGTCAACTAGATCATGGCACTAAGTGCCTCATCCAGGCTTTTCTTGAACACCTCCAGGAACTCCACCACCTCCCTGGGCAGCCCATTCCAATGCCAATCACTCTCTCTGTGAAGAACTTCCTCCTAACATCCAGCCTATACTTCCCCCGGCACAACTTGAGACTTCAATCCCACGCCTGAAGCTTTCATTCATTCAAATCTTCCTTACCCACGTAAGTTGTCCTATTGAAGTCAATGTATCTCAGTATTTAAGCGGGGTTTGAAGACAGGCCCTTGGTATATAAAAGCAGGAAACAGTGTCAGCTGTCATGATTCTTGCATAGAAACTGGTAAGTTTACATTCTTTTCAACATCTCTAATGCATAATCATCTAAAATGATTTTGGATCCTAGAAATTGTTACAAGATGGTTATAAATTCTTTGTGTGGACAGCTTTTCCATTTGGTGGTAAAACTGGAAGGCCTTTATCACTCTTTTATAACTTTCTATATAACTTTTATGAATGCAAACATAAGGCATCAAAGACTACAGGCTGAAAACTTCTCTGTGATCCAAACCAAGTGGCAAAATTAAGTTCTGAAAAAGTTAAGAATCACATCTGGTTTATGGTCTGCTTAGACGACTTGGCCTGAGAACATAGCACAGGAGTAGATTGATGCAGAATAAGGCTCAAATTTAATAATCAAGACTGGTTACTGAGTACAGCTATAAAAATGGATGAAATGAAAAGTTTGTATTGCATGTTTCCACTCATCATGTAACAAAAGAAAGTAAAATAATGGGATGGTTTAAGACTAAAAGAGTAGTCTGTTCTAAAAAGGCATCAGATGTAAACAATGTGGGATAAGACTTTATTACAAACAATATCCAAGGAAGAATGTAATGCTCATTGCCTGATAATGGGAGAGGGACCTGAGAACCTGAGTCCCAAGCTTCTGTCACTCTGTACATGTGCTTCTCTTTATAGAAGTGACAGAAGGTCACAAAATCCTTTGTTATCCAGATGTCAATGCAGGACACTGCCAGATTATTGCCATTGCAGAATCTCTGTTCTCCGCCCTTTTTCCTTTCTCCCTTCCCTTCACCCCACCCCTTTTCCCCCTGAGTGTTCCTTCCCTCAGCTCACCAACAGCGCTGTTTTGGTAACTCTACATTCTTTTCATTCTCCTCTGATCTGAAGTCTCACAATACAGCCTGTCTTGGATGAAATACAGTAGAAGAGAACATTCAATGGAAAACTTACATGCTGGGCTATTATAACTATTACTGCTTACATCACTTGGCTATTCTACAAATTCTGCAAATGACAGGGTGTGATGGTTTGGGTACAGGGCTGAAACTCCAAGGCACATTACAGAATCACAGAGTGTTAGGGGTTGGAAGGTAACTCCAAAGATTATCAAGTCCAACCCTCCCTGCCAAAGCAGGATCACCAAGGGCAAGCTGCACAGGAATGCATCAAGGCATGTTTGGAAGTTTCAAGACGAGACTCCACAATCTCTCTGGGCAGGTCACTCCAGTGTTCCATCACCCTCAACATAATGAAGTGTCTCCTTGTGCTGAAGTGGAACCTCCTGTCTTCTAGCTTGTACCTGTTGTTTCTTGTCCTATCGTTGGGCACTGCCTAGAAGAGACTGACAGCTTCAACTTAACACTCACTACTCTGATGTTTATGGACATTGACAAGATCCTCTCTCAGTGTTCTCAAGACTAAGCAGCCCCATTTCTCTCAGTCTTTCTTCATGGGAGAAATGTTCAAGTCCTGTGATCATCCTCATAGCTCTCTGATGCACTTTCTCCAGGAGATCCCTCTCTCTCTTGAACTGGGGAGCCCAAAACCGGATGCAGTACTCCAGGTGTGGTCTCACCAGGGCAGAGTAGAGGGGGAGGAGAACCTCCCTAGACCTGCTGGACACACTTTTCTTAATGTACCCTAGGATATCATTGGCCCTCTTGGACACAAGGGCATATTTCTATCTCATGGATATCTTGCTGTCCACTGGGACTCCAAGGTTTTTTCCCATGGAGCTGCTTTCCAGGAAGATGATCTATAAGCTGTACTGGTGTCTGGTGTTACTCATTCACAAAGCAGAAGTCTGCACTTTTCCTTATTGAGCTTCATGGGATTTGCTTTCACCCAACTCTGCAGCATGTCCAGATCTTGTTGGATTGCAGCACAGCCTCTCAGTGTGCCAGCCACTCCACCCCTCATTTTCATGTCATAGGCAAACAGCAATATGTGTAAGACCCTTAAAGATTCTCCCCAGTGTATCTTTATTCTAGAGCTGGAATATGTAGCTGATATAAGGATCTCTAAGATCATCAAGTCCAACTGTCAGCACTACCATGACTACCAGACCATGTCCAGAAGTGCCATATGTACATATTTTTACATGAAACTAACTTCAGAGAAAATGGTAACAGAGTTGGTTTAGTGATTCATGGAGAACGAATGAATGAGAGTTAGAACTACTGTCATGTATTTCAAGAAAGGAAACAGAGTGCATGCTTTGTCCTAGTCTTCCTGGGTAAAACTTTTGACAAGGAATTTAATGTTCATACTTCCCATCTGTAACGCAAGGGCAACACCGTTTCCCATTTTCACAAAGGTGTTGGAGAATGGACACATCTAGATAATGACCTGCTCAGATCTAGCTGAATGAGGCCTGCAGAACCAGTCATATATTCAGCAGTTTGCTCTCATAGTCAGCAGAAAAGAAGAGGCAATGATCCTAGAGGTGAGCAGTTGCACAAGAGACATAAAAATAAGGTAATTAAAAATCATTGGGTAGAACAGTGATGAAGTTTGAGTAATTGCATTCTCCCTACTTAAAAAAAGTAACTCCCTGAAGCTTCAATTAGATCTAGGATTTTTTTTCCCCCATTTGATGACAGCAGGTGTTGTGCTATATCACTGTGCATTCTTAATGAGTTTCCATGTATCTCCTTAGCAGTGGATTGGTAAAGTGTCTCCCTTTGGCCATTTTGTGGCTCTCTGATGTGGAAGAATACGTAGATGTAAAGCCAGCCATATCTGGAGTGGCCTGAATTCTTAGGAGCATTGAGCAGAGGATCAGTAGTTAGAATAGGTTTATATGGACTAGAGCAGCAGGACCCAGTTTCACATCATGAAACTCTGCTGTACAGCCACACTCATCATCAGCAGATGAGTGGCTTTATCATTTCCTTGGTGGAATAGACCATCACACAGATTTATCACATTGTAGATCAGTGAGCATCACTCAGGCAGTAATGTAGATTAGCACAATTGTTGCATGTTTTGATGCAGCCCAGAATGCAATTGGCCTTCTGGGCTGCAAGCTCACACTGTCTGCTCATGTTCAGCTTCTTGTCCGTTAACACCTTGAAGTCCTTTTCTGCAGGGTTGCTTCCTGCCACCTCCTCCCCCAGCCTGTATCGATAAGGAGGATTGTTCCAGCCCAGGTGCAGAACCCTGCACTTGTTCTTGTTGATCCTCATGGAGTTGACCCACCTGGGCCCACCTTTCCAGGTTGTTCAAGTCCCTCTAGACGACATCCCATCCCTCATATATAGGGAATTCTGCTAGTATAAGCAGAGTTGTTTGTTTTATTCTGAACTTCTTCCAGAGGTTATGCTCTCTACCCAGCACATAGCCTTATGAATGAGTTATTCTGCTTATCTTTGGGACACAAACTGAGATGAAGCCAATTCTTAGCTTCCTACTGGATAGTAGGAACTCATTAGAGAGCATTGAGCTGGACTGCCAGTTGATCCCAGTCTCTAGTTCCTAAATCCACTCACCAGTAGTATAATATCTGAATAGTATATAACAAATCTGTTCTGGATTGCTTTCTCAAGTTTGGGCCATTCTGGGAGAAAGAGAAGTCATATATAAACATATGTAAGGAAGCAAATCCAAGAAAATATGTGTAGGTAAAAGAGGAGACATTGGTAAAAGAAATCCTAGAAAATATGTTTAGGTGAAAGAAGAAACATTGGTATCTGTGATGATCCTTCACTCTCAAAAGTTTATGGCATGAACTTGGACTGAAACCCCCACAACATATTAAAAAAACCCCATTAACTTTCACATTGCCTGAGGTGGTCATACATCAGCAGAGATTCCAGGAACTCAATAAACACCAAATAAGGTGGAAAATAAGTAAAAAATGCCTCCTTCACTTAAATTTCTCTTATGGTTTTTAGAATAATATTTGGATTCAAAAAGAGCATGCTTAGTTTAAAAAAAAAAAAAGGGTATTTTGAGATTCAAGTTTTCAACATTATAATGCTAGATGGGGAGTTCAGTTAGAGCAGATCAAATCTGAAGTAAAACCATTGACATTAAGTGGAAACCAGCCACTGAAGTCAGTTACTCCTGGCTTAGAATGCCACGGCTAAGGTTAGAATGTGGCCCTCACTGTTTAAATAAGGTCAATGTATATAAAAGAAGACAGAAACTAAGGCAGAAGCTGTGCAAAGAAACTGAGTTGATAAATAGAATGGAAGAGTTTACACATGAGGAGAGAATTACTTAGTCTTAGAAGAATAACAAATATGATTAAGAGGTGACAGGACTGAGGTATTTAGACTCGTTGAAGATTATTATAAAATTAAGCCTGATGATCTATCTGAATTAGTTGGAGACACCAAAACCGGAGGATTTAGGTTTAAGTAAAGTGGGAATATATATAAGAAGTTAAGGAAGTACTATTTTACAGAGTCTGATATAAAGATGGAAGGTACTTCAAATTCAAATGTTAGAGACACGCTGCATTAATATTTCAGCAAATACAGTAAGACTATCTGCAACCTAATACATTTAAGTGCTATCAGTCAGTTTCCTTCTTGGAAATAACCAGTCATTTTCACAGAGCTAAGTTCCACTGAGTATTTCTTCTCCTGAGTATCTAAATCAAATCAAAGATACAATGCTTAAAGCTGAGCAAGTTTTTGGAGCAATATCAGTTTTCACTCGGTACAGATCTGGTCTTGTGCTTTTTCTTTCACGTGACAAACCTGAGAGACTCTCTCTTAGGCCTGAGGAGCTGGGTTACGTGCACAAGCAGGGTGGCGTGAGGAAGCCTACATGTCTATTGTCCGCACATAACCTGTTTGGTGGGTAATTAAAGGATTTTAATCTCCAGCACAGTCAATCTGGCACCTTTCAACAAGTCAAACTGACAGAATCAGAAGACAAAAAAGAAAGAGCACTCTTAATTCTCATTGAAAGTGGGAAAAAAGTAATTATGTGGAAAAGATAAATAAGTCTGGAGAACAGTGTATAGTTGTTTTTACGTATCTCTGAATCACTACAGAAGACAAAGCTCAGCCTAATGCTCTACCTCTAGACATCTTTATGCATATAATCTTCCGCCCTCCCCAGTACATGGAGCTCTGCTGTATCTCTGCTTCCAAAGTCCTTTTTTCATGAGGATAAAAGAGTGAGTCTAATGTCTAATCAGTGTCATACATCCCTTCAAATCAAAAGATAAATCTGGAAAAGATCAAATAATGAAATAACCCAAAGGTTTACTTCCATAGTCTCACATTACATTTTGTCCTCTTCCCTTATTTTTGCAACTCTACAAGCCTTACAAATGGGATTAATACAGGGGAAGTTTTATGCCACTTTAAAGAAGGGGGAAAGGAGAGAATGTTAATATTTTATCTTCCTTTTTTTTTTCCTCTCATCTCAGATCATATTATAAGACTCAGAAGAAGTATTATGTCAGGCATATGTAAAATATCAACCTAGTTCAGTTCCCTAAAGATCACCTTTAAACTGAGTCTGCAGGACTCCAGTGTTGTGTGAATATTCCTCACACACTACATTGGAAAAGTTTTGTCAAGAGGGCTTCATGAGGCAATGTTTTCTAGTCAGAAAACATGCCACTTGGATGGGAGATTTAAGGCTGAATTTCCTCAGAACATGAAGGCTCAGGAATCTGTTGCTCACTAACAACTCAAAACTCTTTGAGCCATGACCACTCCTAAGTCAATTTGGAATGGTGACAGCAAATCTATCATTTACAAACCAGAGAAGAGTAGGAAAGAGCACTGCCTCATGAATCCTAGCCTCACAGGGTTGAGAATTGCAAGATGGACAGCAAAACTGAGGAGACAAGTGGGATTTTAGATGGTCTGCTACCACCTATTCCTTTGTGAGTCTATGTTATTGGGTGTTTTCTCTTGATTCACCCAGGGCTCACTCCATCCTATTTTATTTATAAGCATTTAACTAAACATTGGAAGCAAAATCACTCTATGTTTCATACATAAGTGATGAAGAAAGCTGGCTATCTTTAGAAGGAAATTCAGCTTTTGATCAACTGTGATGGTAAATTGCCTTTTACACCTGTACATGTCTTTCCTTTGGCTGTATAGGAAAACTAGAGTGCTTGCACTACTAAATCAAATATCGCAGTTACACGTCTAGTTAGATCCCTTACTGTGTAAGTTTGTGAAGTCCCTTCTCAGTGCACCTATGTCTTTTCAAAAGCTGTATAGTGCAGGTTTATGAATTTGACTCCTGAAACTGGACAGAAGAAGTTGGATGAAAAATACCTCCCTAAGTACCTTTGTGAATCAATTCCAGAACCACAGAAGTTGCTAACTGAATACATTCCACTCATAATTTGGACTTTTTGGTCTTGTTTCCTTGAAGAAAGAAGACTGTGATTATGTGGGTGGGCTAGCTGGCTGCCCCCACACATGAATAACTTTTTTCCTGAATAAATCCACTGACATATAAAATCATTTAAAAAAATTAAGTTACAATATATTCATGAAAATCGGTAGATAGAGGAAACCAAACTGATGCCTCTAGTGAAGAAAAAGACAAAAATAGTTTGTTGTTCATTCAGTTTAGCAATGGCCTGCTGGCTGATCAACTGCAGCCTGTGATGTTTTCTGCTCAACAAGAACAAAATAAAGAGAAAGAGTTGGGGGAGAACCTATTATAGTGTGCCAAACTATAGAAGTTTAGGGCACAAAAGATTTTTATCTTCCTGTATATTGAAACAGACTGAATTTATTCCATTACTTATGGAAAAAGTTCTTTTTCCAATGTGAATATGGTAGGTATGTTTGTTTGTGCCATCATTCTTTTTCACTACCATCTAGTGGATAAATAAACTGTGTCCAGTTCTGGGCTCCTCAATTCAAGAGAGATGTTGAGGAGCTGGAATGTTTCTAGAGAAGGGTGACAAAGCTGGTGAGGGGCCTGGAACACAAACCCTATGAGGAGAGGCTGAGGGAGCTGGGGTTGTTTAGCCAGGAGAAGAGGAGACTCAGGGGTGACCTCATTGCTGCCTACAACTACCTGAAGGGAGTCTGTAGCTGGGTGGGGGTTGGTCTCTTCTGCCAGGCAATCAATATCAGAGCAAGGGAACACAGTCTCAAGCTGTGCCAGGGCAGGTTCAGGCTTGATGTTAGGAGGAAATTCTTCACAAAGAGAGTGATTTGCCATTGGAATGGGCTGCCCAGGGTGATGGTGGAGTCACTGTCCCTGGAGGTGTTGAAGCAAAGCCTGGATGAGGCACTTATTGCCATGGTCTGGTTGCTTGGCTAGGGCTGGGTTCTAGGTTGGACTGGATGATCTTGGAGGTCTCTTCCAACCTGGTTGATTCTATGTTTCTATAGGAGGAAATTATAGGGGAATAAATGAAAATAACTAGCTATTTTTAATTTATTTTGCCAGTTGTGATTATTTTTTAACTTGCATTTAAACAAGGTAGCACATGTATTTTCATTGCTCACAGCTCCACTTCTGCATACACAAAGTACAAATGAAAAAGTCTATTTCTTTGTTAGCTCCAGTTGGGAAGGTGACACAAACAGTTTTAAAGGCATATTTAATAGATAAAAAATGCTATTGACACTTCAGGCAAAATGTGGAACTAGTACAAACTCATTTAGCCAATTCACATTTGTCTGATATGTTTCAGAAGCCTAATTTTATGCTAGATCAGCTATCATCTGTCTTCCTGCAACTATCATCAGGCCAGAATAAACACTGTACTGTATGCTTTGATTAATTTGACTTAGGTGTTGTCAAGTTTTCATACCTGAGCTAGATCATGTTTTGTACAGAGGATGATCCAGTTGTGTATAGATCTGCTACTAATGAGCGTAGAATCAACTACAACTTTTTCCTCTCTGTGTAAGTAGCAAGCAGTAGCCAAATGCAAGTTCCTGGTTATATGTCTCCTTTGATGCTGGCCAGTTTTCCATATTCAGTCCAAGCACATGAGTATTTTAGCACTATATCCATATAAAAATCACTTTCCATTACGATATCCCAAATATTGTGCTGAGACAGCTCTACTCCCAGAGATTCTACATAATGGGCAATGTCTGGATGGAACTGCATTGTGAGACCCCAAGCAAATGAGCTGTCTCAAACTTGCAGTGTGGGGCTGCCCTACCATTAACAGAATCTTCTCATTGCTTTCAAGCAATGAGATTATTAAGTGTGATAAGGGTAAATAAGAGAGGTCATTCAATGGAAATATCAGCAAAACGAGTCATATAAGAAACACAGAACCAAATGCTCTCTGTGATATTAGTCCACCTCTGCCATAAAGCTGTAGAAGATCTGTTTCCAACTGTCGTGTGAAATAATATAATTTTATGTGCTGAATGGTAAAACATTGCCAGTCCTGTGTATAATAGCTTTTTCCCACGGTGGAAAAGTCTCTGTGCTTGGGCCCTCGCCTTTGTACAAGAAAGAAAGAGGGAAGAAGGGATTTTAATAATGGAAATAAAAAGGGAACTAGGCAGTTTAAAGGAAATATGGATACTAATTAGCTAACAAGACATAGCGTGAAAAAGAGGAGGCTGAGAGGAGACCTCATTGTTGTCTACAGTTACCTGAAAGGAAGTTGTGGAGAGACTAGTGCTGGTCTTGTCTCACAAGTGATTGGAGACAGAACAAGGAGGAGTGACCCAAAGATGAGACTGGGTAGGTCCAACCTGGATGTTTCTGTGATTCTGTGAATATTCATATCCGGCAACTGATGATGAAGATTAACCCATTTTCTATGTCTGATCAAATGGTCTCAAATTATGTCTCTATATAAATATGTAATGGAAATAATTTTGTGAAAGGTAGAAGACAGCATAATCCCCCCAAAATAAAACCTGATACTCTCTGATACATAGAGATCCTAGAATTGCTCTTGGCCCTACCACAAACTTACTGTGTGAATCTGTTGCTTCATGTGTGTCTGTCCATACCATGTCCACCTTTTCCCTTTTGTTTGTACAGTTCTAGTACAGTAGATCCTACATGTGTTGCTGTAATCAAGTAATGAAAACAGTTGCATGGGGTAGTGTAAGACCAGAAGCGTGTACAGGAGGAAAAAAAATGTGCTCTGTGATAGTCTACTCCACAACGAGACATTAAACTAATGAGACATTTGAAAGGCTGGAAAAAAGATAATGCTATCATCAAACAGTGTTGACACAAATAGGTCAGGAAAATTCTTTTTATCTGCAACAAAATGCTTGATTCCTGCGCATCCAGCCCCCACCTGTAAACAATTGTTGCCGTGAGATGTGCTGGGGAATTGAAAGCATTGCAATTTTTAACCCAGTCAGGAGGTTCTATCATTAAAAGGATGTAACAGAGCTGGTTCTTATTTGCCAGTATTGCTTTGGAAACTGAGATGAAAGAAACGATGCCTTTGTGGTGAATAGAAAGAATTATTCCCACAATGCAGGAAGTTCAGTTCCAGCCTAGTTCACCGATACCCGTGTGACCTCGTGCACATTTAAGCTCACCTTCTCAGCAGAGATGTTGAAGTTCCCTTATGGAAGGTGTCAAGGCCAGAGGTGTATTACGGGTCCAGAGAGGGCTTAAACTCATGCAGAGAGACTACCCTTTAAACGTTGTGATCTAAATGACCTGAATGCTTTCAAACCTCATCAAATCTCAATACTGAAACTGAAAGGATGTACCAAGGAAAGATCTCTTCACAGTTGCTTTTTTTCCTGTGCTATCTTATGCTTTCATTACTGCCCCTTCCAGAGACAGGATACTTGAAAGGTTGTTCTTCTGCTGAGGAATGGTTGCTCTTCTGTTACAGCTATGTTTTGATATAGATGATTCAGTGTAGGGCTCAGATTCAGATCTCTGCAGGTCTCAGTTTCTCCATTCCGCCCTTTGTCTGTCTTGACTAATTTGTCTGTAAGTTTGAATCCCAGCCTTGCTGGTTTGTGGGAGCTTTACCTGAGTTTCAGTGAGCAAGGATTCTTCTTACATTTTTTGAGCCCACTACTGTCTCTTCTTTCATATGTACTGTGTCTAGCTCACTGGGGTGCTGAAGTCAGTTGGGACTGCCAGATGCTACTGTAATGTGAATAAATGTTACATTACATGGAGGAAGAAGAGAGATCTTACAGGTTTCCTTTTAAGCATTATATTAAAATCCTCTCACATTTGAAGGACTTCAAAATATTACATTAAAAGCGGAAGGGGGGGTATTAATTTTTGCAGGATGTCCAGCATTTTTCATGTGCTAACTGTGGGCTAACAGCCCTTCATGGTATTTACAGGAAAAATGCATAGTGCTAAATAATCACCACATGCTGTGGGAGGACCTTCTGTTTTTAATAAAACCAATCTGGTCTGGATCAATGATAAGGGGGCATAATTTCTTCAAATAGGAAGCCAGCTCTTTGAAAGGAATCTTGCAGGCTACATTAATCTCAGATCAGGGTCTGCAGGGTAAGCAGAAATCAGAGGCCTGGCTCTTTTTTATGAATAAATAGTATTGCCCTTGTCTGAGGGGAAGTTCTGGCAAAGAAGTTTTACTGGAAGAAAGGAGATTTGAGTGCATGTGAAAAAGTGCTCTGGAGTGTATGGGGCTAATTGTTTCTATCCCTTTCTTTAGGTGTATAAACACGTTCAAGAACATATTTACTGAATGATTTGGTCTTGCATTTAAGGTCCCCTTCTTCAGGGAATAAATTCTCCCAGCTGCAAGGCAAGGAGTAATAACTGAGCAGAATTGCTGCCCACACCATGATTGCCTTTAGCACTGTCAAACTCTATATCATATACTATCACTTCTATTCACTGCTGGCAGCTTCTCTCTGGTTTGCATGTCTGTGGGTGGCCCAATGGAGTTGAGTCAAACCTGACTGATATCCTAGAGGGTTTGTTTGCATGCTGTGGTCTGTCAAACTATGAGGGTCAGGTAGCAGGACTGAGGTCTTCTTATCTTCTCCCCTCTGCTACGTGTCTATCTTATTGCTGGATCAGCTCTTTGGTCTCTCTAGTGTTGCTGCAAACACAGCAGCAGTATTCTCAACCCTGTATTTCTCACCATGATATAATCAATCTAATCTTACTGTCCATTGTTTCTATAATTAATGCATTGATGCATGACAAATTGCTAACCAGAGGAAAAACAGAGAGTTGTCTTTGGATTGCATACATTCCAAAGAGAAGCTGAAGGGAGGAGAAGAAAAATATGTCAGGTATCGAAGGAAACCAGTTATTGTCAGTGGTTTCAGGGATGACATTCAAAGGGTAGCCACCAAGAGCCAATCATCTGAGAAAACTGTGCATTTGGACAGCTGTATTTGCTGCAAACAAAGTGGCTTGCAACTAGGAACACATTTACTTGAAGTTCACTCTAGCAATGATTACAAGTAAGCCAAATCCCATGCATTTTCCTCAGTCGTCTTATCACAGTATCATCAGGGTTGGAAGAGACCTCACAGATCATCAAGTCCAACCCTTTACCACAGAGCTCAAGGCTAGACCATGGCACCAAGTGCCACGTCCAATCTTGCCTTGAACTGCCCCAGGGACGGCGACTCCACCACCTCCCCGGGCAGCCCATTCCAGTGTCCAATGACTCTCTCAGGGAAGAACTTTCTCCTCACCTCGAGCCTAAATTTCCCCTGGCGCAGCCTGAGGCTGTGTCCTCTTGTTCTGGCGCTGGCCACCTGAGAGAAGAGAGCAATTATCATGAACAATACCAACAAGGACATATAGAGTGACTTCATCCCACTGATTTTAAGGCGTTCTACAAAAGTCTAAGCGTCCTTCTTCAACAGCTGAGGAAGAGCAGAGAAATTATTTACTCAAGGTCACATTGTAAACCAGCAGTATACTGAAGAACAAATCATAGCCTCCAGACTTCAGCTCTACATTCAAACCAACATCTCAGTTGCACCTCTGGGAGGAAGGAAGCCAGAAGAGGCACTTACTAGTTGATTTCATTTTCTATAAAATGTATGTGCACACAAACTCAGAATACAAACAAAACCAAAACAAAAAAAATAGCCAAAACAACCACCAAAAAAAACCCTTTTTTTTCCCCCCCTTTAGTTATATTAGTGCTTTTGGCTTTTTTTTTTTCAGCTCTAAGTGCATATGCATTGAATGCTTCTTTAGTTTTATGTTATTCCATATTTCAAGCAGCAGACTGTCTCAGAATATACAAGATTTTTCCAGTTTCTGGTATGGTTGTGACCACCAGGAAGATGAAAATTTCCACAGTGCTGGAAAAACAGACAAACAAGACATATAGCCAACCATAATAATTACCTTTTGGCAAAGTGCTTAGTGGAAAATTTCCCATTTACCATTGTCATTGTATAAACAATGCACGTTCTCCCATGAAATAGTGTCAGAGTGTTTCTCATAAACATATGCGCTATTTCCTCTTCAGAAAGGTCAAGTAAAATAGCATCTATCAAGAGGAGCATTTAGAAGCAACCCACCTGTTATTGCCAGCCAACAGCAACTCAGAGAAATGATGCTAGTGTGTCTTGGGGAAAGACAACTGAGTCTCTGTCTGCAGTAGATTTTTACAGTGTAAGAGAAGAATACGCTGGTTGAAATTCACAATCAATTACTTTAAACTAGCTTTCTGAGGCCCATTAAAGTCAGTAAAGATAAATCATGGAGATTTGGATTAGATGCCTCAATGGGAGTATTGAAAAGATATGTGCTAGCCTATCAATGGAAGAAGTCTTCTGAGGCTTCCTGCAAGGTCCTTCCACTTAGAAGGCTCACTTTTGAAGCAGGAGTTATTACAATCATCAGATATCTTTCTAAAAGGCACAGCACAGTTCAGCTAGAGGTTGCATGTTGGAGCCACAAATAGCTGGACAAAATTCTTCAGTTTGTGTTATGTATGAAAACAGACAACATGGTCATAACGATCTCTTGGATTTTATTAACCACAGATCTATACTGCATCTTATAGCTCAGGATATGTTCATCCCTGATGATCCATAAATGAGTCTACAGATATGGGAAAGACAATGGTTAAAAAAAGCAAGTTTGTTTTCTCTCTAGAGCATATCACAATGGTGTGTTTTCTAATGGAGGGACACATCACCAGGACAAAATTCTTGTGGGTCTATCAATAACAAGAGACTAACTACTGAGAGCCTCCAACTAATTGCTCCCAGGTAAGTAAAACTTAGCTCGTTCAATCAACTGTGACTGTGACATTAAAAATAAACAAAAAAAAAACAAACAAACAAATAAATCATTACAATAGTGTTATCCAGGAAAATTAGTCCCTCAGGTTTCATCCCAGTTTTCAGTCTTACTCCAATATGCTGAACCAGCTTTCCAGCATAAGAACCACAAACATATAGAAGCATAGAACTGCAAAGTCATTTAGGCTGGAAAAGACCTTTAAGACCATTGAGTACAACCATTAGCCAAGCAATATCAAATCCAACACTAAACTGTGCCACTCAGTACCACATCTACTCATCTTTTAAATATCTTCAGGGATGAAGATTCAACCGCTTCTCTGGGCTGCTGCTTCTGGACCTACTCCCATACCTTTCTTGTAGTGTGGGTCCCAAAACTGAACACAGTACTCAAGTTGCAGTCTCACCAGACCAAATACAGGGATGCAATCATTTTGTCTACTCCTCCTGCCCACGCTATTCTTGATACAGACCAGGTTACCATTTAGTTTCTTGGTCACCTGGACACACAGAAGCACAGAATGTTAGGGGTTGGAAGGGAGTTCAAAAGATCACCTAGTCAAACCCCCTGCCAGAGCAGGATCACCTAGAGTAGATCACACAAGAGTGCATCCAGGCAGGATTTGAATACCTCCAGAGAAGGAGACACCACGACCCCCATAGGCAGCCTGCTCCAGCATTCTCTCACCCTCACAGTGATTTTTTTTTTAACTCATTTTTATGTGCAACATGTTGGCTCATATTCAGCTACAGTTAACCAGCACCCCCAGTTCCATTTCTGCCAGGCAGATTTCCAGCCACTCTTCCTCAAGACAGTAGCATTGTGTGAGGTTGTTAGGACACAAGTGCAGAGCACTTGTCCTTGTTGAATCTCATACAGTTGCCTTCAGCCTATCAATCAAGCCTGTCTATGTTCCTCTGTGGAGCCTTTCTGCCCTCAAGCAGATCAGCACACCCTCCCAACTTAGGGTAGTCTGCAAACTTACTAAGGATGCTCTCAATTTCCTCTTCTGAATCACTGATAAAGATATTAAAAAGAACTGGCCCCGGTATTGAACTCTGGGAAACCTCACTTGTGACCAATTACTAACTGGATTTAACTCCATTCACTACCACTCTTTGGGCACAGACATCCAGCTAGTTTTTTACCCAGCAAAGGGCATGCCCATCCAAGCCATGAACAGACATTTTCTCCAAGAGGATGCTGTGGGACATGGTATCAAAGGCTATACTAAAGTTCATGTAGGTTATGTCCACAGCCTTCCCTCACCTGCTAAGCAGATTACCTTGTCATAGGAGTAGATCAGATTAGTCAAGAAGGACTTACCTTTCATGAACCCATAATAACTGGGCCTGATCACCTGTTTGTCCTGCAGCAGCTATGCAGTGGCACTCAGGATGTTCTGCTCCATTACTTTCCCTGGCATTGAGGTCAGACTGACAGGTCTGTATTTCCTCCTTTCAGCCCTTTTTGTAGATGACCATCGTATTTGCTAACCTCTAATTAGCTGGGACCTACCTAGTCAGCGAGGACTGCTGATAAACTATGTAAAACAGGTTGGTGAGCATCTCTGCCACCTCCCTCAGTATTCTTGGCTGATTCCCATCTGTCCCTGTAGAGTTGTGTGGTCCAAATGGTGTAGCAAGTCAATAAGCATTTCCTCTTGGATAACAGGGTTTCATTCTGTTCTCCTTCCCTATCTTCCCGCTCAGGTGGCTGAGCACTCAGAAAATGCCTAGTTCTGTTACAAAAAATGAGGCCACAAAGGCATTAAGTACCTTGACCTTTCCCTTGTGCTTGGTCACTGTTTTTCTCTGCATCCACTAAAGGACAGAAATTCTCCTTAGTCCTCGTTTTGTTGCTAATGTATTTGTAGAAACATTTCTTGCTGTCTCAATAATTGAAGCCAGATTCAGTTCTAGTTATCTTTGGCCTTTCTAATTTTCTCCCTATACAGCCTTACATCTTTTAGACCTCGTGAATGGACTGTCCCTTCTTCCAGATGACACAAACTGTCCTTTTTTCTGTGAGCTGCAGGCAAAGTTCTCTGTTCAGCCTGGTTGGTCTTCTTAGCCTCCTGCTAGTCTTTAGGCACACGAGGATATCCTGTTTCTGTGTCTTTGACAATTCCTTCTTGAAGAATGTCAAGCCATCCTGGACTTCTTCACCCCTCAGGACTGCTTCTCAAAGGACTCATATAGAATATTCAGATGTATTTTTATACATAGGTACATTGATCCTTTGAAGAAAGTATCCTTTATAAATCTGCAGTCAGCAACACTGGAGGGTTCAGAGCACTATGTCAGGGTAGGTACTGAGCAAACAGTACTGAAAGGTTTCTGAGTGACTATAATTCATATGACAAACGGAAAGGGCCAGTGAAATCTGAAGTCTTACAGAAGAGAAGTTTAATATGCAGGTCATCAGAGAGAGGAGGAAGAATTGGACAACTTGAAGGGCAAATCATGCTAGAATTCTGTGCAAGCCACTGAGCACAAATGACAAATACACCCAGAGACAACACTCATGTGCACAAATACGCTGCATAATCCCAGACACTATAAAAAACATGTAAACATTCAAGCTTGCATTTGCATACATTCTGAAAATGCTAGAGGACGTTTTTGCAAGCTATTATTTAATTTATTCACAAGGTCGATTTGGAAACAGTGTTCAAATGTTTTGGAAATACGTCAAGAACATCGTTTTATTTCATGGTATTGTGGTAGCATCTCATTATATTAGTCTAATATGAATGCAGCACAATGAAAAAGCTATTGTGATGGTATTGTACTAGGCTAAATAGATACAATGTTATTACAGTACTGTAAAAAGAAAGATTTATAGGTTAGCATTTGCATTTATGAGTAAGAACAGCACATGCAGCCACATACTTGGCTATTTGGACTCCCAAGGAAACTAAACCTTTTGTTATATTCAGAGTAATCAGACATTTGAGTAGTGAACGACCCTGCTCTTGCTGGAAAAATGCAGCAGCAAGGGAGAATAGGTGTGTTGATTCTGCTCTGGAATTGTTTCTTCTGCCACACTCCCCAGAGGTTTTATCCCCTTTCAACAGGCACATCAGGATCCCAGACAGAATAGGATCCAATTGCACATCAAAGCAATCTTTTTTTTCTTCTTTTTTTTTCCAGGGTGGACTACTAAGGGGCACAATTTTAATTTCTGCAGAAATGCAGCCAGCAGGGAAACAAAACTACCTTGTATGAGCTGAGGAATGCCTTTGCCTTCTCCAGGATATTTTCCACTGTGATTAGAGGCAGCGGTGATGGAGAAGAGATGAGGGAATTTCTCTGTTTCCTTGCTAAAATCTATTTTGCCAACTACGAGGGTTTTTCAGTAGGACTCCTCTCCTTTGTTGAGTTTAGATTGATGAGATTTGTGAGGTTTCTATTTAAAGGAGAAAATCCCTTCTCACTTTCAACTTAAGTGAATAAATATGATCTAGAGAGGAAAAAACTCCCGAGAAACAGATCTGCAGTGTGGTAATCACCACAGCTGTGCTGAGTGGAATGAAATTATGATGATTCGTACCAGCCAATACCATCAACATACCTTTGTAAGCCATTTTTGTTAAACTTCTCTCTACAGTATGACTGTTGCTGCTAACTCTTGAAAGAATAGGTATTTTAGGGACCACTGCTTCCAGCAGGAAATGTAATATAATAATGAGAAGGCTGTGGAATAAGGGCTGGATCTAAAACCTGTGGAAACCAGTGTGCATCATACCATGATGCTTCCTGCATTCATGTGAGCCCAGCTGCATGCCACTGCCCCTGAAAAGAGACAAGGACTATCAGTTCCATTGCTGTTCAGCCTCAGATTCTGCCTCAGGGTGAAGCAGGCACTAAGGCTGCAGTCATATATTGCCTGGCCTTACTTCTTCCCTTGCTGAGTCCATCCTCATTGCCTTACTACCTTGCATACTACAAAAGCAGAATAAAAGAAACAAAATAAAATGTTTTCAGAATTCTGAAGAAGTGGGGACCAGTCAAACTTCTGGCATGCTGCAGTCTGAGGACCACTGTATTGTAAACCCTTCTGCAGAGATGAACTATCTTAAAGTCTTGAACTCATTGGCATAGACATTAAAACATGTTCTAAAACACTGTCAAGGTTTCATCCCAACTACGTTACAAAGATTATTGAATTTCCTCAAAAAATAGAATCTTTGGAGGAATCCATCATGTAGTAATAAAATAATAACTAGATCTAAAAATAACCCTGAAATTTAGGTTTGCCCCTTTAAAGGATGTCTACCAGAAATTTTAACTAACTCAGTGATTTTAAGTAGAAAGCATTCAGATATTATGAGAAGTACCAATGCATAACTGATAAATAGATGGAAAGGTAGACAGGCAGATAGATATTTATTGATTAAAAACAACAACCTAAAGCATTATATATCTGAGACAGGCCTTTTCTCTTCTCCAGAAATATATACATATATATACATATATATATATATATATATATATATATATATATATATGTATCAGTCTTTGAGATTGTGCTAGTTTGAAGCTAACTAGAATGTTATTGTTAGAAGGATTAGACCACAGGCTGTGAGAGGTAACAATGATGATGTCTACTTCACTCATAGGCTTGCTGAAAGGTATAAGGGCAAGAATGCAAACATAGATAAGGGAGTCACTCTTTGTCCATGCTCTGGGCTGCATTTCTCTCTAACCTCACTTTCTGTCTCTCTGATTAATCCACTTGCTTCCTAATGCCCCTGGCCAAACCTCCATTCTTCCTTGGGCACAAGGCAACATCTGGGGGAAGACAGAGGGGTGGGAGAAGGTGGAAGGGCAGTTGGGAGCTCCTCCTGTGGACTCAGGTTTCTGGGAGGGCTGTTGTGTTTTTTTATTATCTTTAACCTTGTATATTTCTGTATATAATTGTATATGCTGTAAATATCTGCTTGTATATTGTGCTAATCTGTAAATATAAGCTTCACTCAAATTTCCAGAATCAGTTGAATCTAATCTGGGTGATTTCCAAAGTGAGGGTGGGGCAGGAAACACCCAAACCACCACAGAGATGCTGGATTCTGTGGGATAAATGAGGAGTTCTCTGCTTTTAGCAACATTATAATATCAATAAGTAAATGAGTCCTTGCAAGGAAATAGTTTCTGTTAGAGTTAGAAAATAACATTGTTGAGCTGCCCTGGTTATAAAACACTACTGCCTAGAAACATCAATTAATTTTAATCAATATCTCAAGTGATTATTTAAAATCAAATTAATCACATTGAAATTATTCAAAAGAAATATTTGAGATTTCATTATCATAACATATTTCCACCATCTTCATTCTAGAGTTAACGGAATAACCTCTGATCATAGAATCATAGAATCAACCAGGTTGGAAGAGACTTCCAAGATCATCCAGTCCAACCTAGCACCCAGCCCTAGCCAATCAACTAGACCATGGCATTAAGTGCCTCATCCCGGCTTTTGTTCAACACCTCCAGGGATGGCGACTCCACCACCTCCCTGGGCAGCCCATTCCAATGCCAATCACTGTCTCTGTCAACAACTTCCTTCTAACATCCAGCCTAGACCTTCCCCAGCACAACTCAAGACTGTGTCCCCTTGTTCTATTGCTAGTTGCCTGGGAGAAGAGACTGACCTCCACCTGGCTACAATGTCCCTTCAGGTAGTTGTAGACAGCAATGAGGTCACCCCTGAGCTTCCTCTTCTCCAGGCTAAACAACCCCAGCTCCCTTAGCCTCTCCTCACAGGCCTTGTGTTCCATGCCTCTCACCAGCTTCATCTCCATTCTCTGGATAGATTCCAATATGTCAATATCTCGCTTGAATTGAGTGGCCCAGAAATGGACACAGTACTCGAGATGTAGCCTGATCAGTGTTGATTTTGCTACCCACATCTAATTCTTGATAAACCTTGAGTTTAACTACTGAATTACAGATCGTTGCAAGGTTAATGATGAAATTTAAAATAGTGGACTCTTAAGTGGCAATTTTAGCCAGAGAATTCCCATCCATTTGCTACCTACAGAGCTACCAGAGTGACTTCTGCACAAAGCCCAGCTGCTTTCGATCAAAACATATTTAGAAAAGAAGAATTTAAGGTGTCTTGTGGCCAAAGCAGTCTAAGAAACATGACTGTTAAGTGCCTACTCCCAGAAGCATAATTCACGCTCTGCATTTCAAGTAAAGAAAAATGTCTATGACCTCACAAAACAGCCATCCTTAGTTCAGAAAACAGCAGAAAGTTAGAAACTTTGTTGCTTGGTAAAGGCCAGTCCTCTGTGGCTCTTTCCCCAGCATCTCAAATCTCTGGCTCATATTCTGGACGAACCAGACTTTTCCAATTGACCCTACAAGGAAGCTAAACAGATAATTTCATCCCTACAAATGAACTGCTAAGGTTAGGGAGCTGAGGAGAGGTTGAGGGAGCTGGGCCTGTTTAGCCTGGAGAAGAGGAGGCTCAGGGGTGATCTTATTACTGTCTACAACTACCTGAAGGGGCATTGTAGCCAGGTGGGGGGTGGCCTCTTCTCCCAGGTAACCAGCAATAGAACAAGGGGACACAGTCTCAAGTTGTGCCAGGGTAGGTATAGGCTGGATATTAGGAAGAAGTTCTTCACAGAGAGAGTGATTTCCCATTGGAATGGGTTGCCCAGGGAGGTGGAGGCACCGTCCCTGGGGGTCTTCAAGAAAAGACTGGATGAGGCACTTAGTGCCATGGTCTAGTTGATTGGTTAGGGCTGGGTGCTAGGTTGGACTGGATGATCTTGGAGGTCTCTTCCAACCTGGTTGATTCTATGATTCTATGATTCTATGATTAGTACATGTGTGAAAATTATTTATTCATACTTTCACAACATGGAAATCATCCACCAGCTCGAGAAAGACCACACACTAAATGTAGGTACCCAGTTAAAGGTTTTGATGATTCAGTATGCTAAAGCATAAAATAATATCTTTTCTCTTTCATACCATAATCTCCTAGCATAATTTGACTTCTAGAAGCTGATCACAATTGCTATGACATTTTAGTTTGATACTTCTCAGTAGGTCATGTCTTCAAAGAGCAATAATGCCACACATTTGCACATGAAGATGTTTTTTTTAAAGCCAGTGGTCATCCCAAAAGGATGTCTCCATATAAGTCTACTGCTGGATTTTTTTGTTTTACAGGAATGTAAAATAGGAGTGCTTTATTGTTCAATAAGGAGCCTGTGACAGACTTGTAACCAGGAAATCTGAGACTATAAAACGTCATATCATCATATCTTTCAGTGCTACTATCACACTTGAAAGGAAATAATTTGGATCATTAAGTATTCCACGGGTTTAAAAAAAAAAATCTCCATTTGCATTTATTTGCAGATCTAAAGAGCTCACAGACCTCTTCCAGACTATTAAAGCTCTCCAGCACCAGTTTTAAGAGTGCTTGAGGAGCAGCTTGTGAGTCAGTAGCACCCAAAGCTAGGGACAGGCTTTCAGAGAGCTCAACCTCCAACACATTGAGTTTATTTTGAAACACAAACAGTATCTAAATTCTCTTAAAATTGGTGCTTCATGATGATTTTCAGGTACTACTGAAAATCTGGCTCTCATTAAAGGTCCTGAGTACTTGAAAACTCAATGCTAGCTTCTCTCAGATTTCCTGTTGGAGATTTGTTTGTAGGTCAGACAACGATTTTAAGTTAGCCATGTATTTTAGGGCAATGTGGAGATATATATCCATGTATCAGAATACCTTTTTGAAACATGTTTAAATCTGGCTGGATGTTAGGAAGAAGTTCTTCACAGAGAGAGTGATTTCCCATTGGAATGGGCTGCCCAGGGAGGTGGTGGAGGCACCGTCCCTGGGGATCTTCAAGAAAAGACTGGATGAGGCACTCAGTGCCATGGTCTAGTTGACTGGCTAGGGCTGGGTGATAGGTTGGACTCGATGATCTTGGAGGTCTCTTCCAACCTGGTTGATTCTATGATTCTATGATTCTATGATTGGAGTAGGAAAAAGGAAATGACTTTGTTTTCTGGTGATGTATCACACACTCAGTGGCATCACAGTCCAAGGAATAAAAGTGTGATCAGTTTTCTAAGAGCTGAAAACAAATATTTCTAGTCCAACTGTTAGCAATTGTAGTATTCTGAAGACAAAATATATTTACAGGGGGTTTGGCTGACCAAGATAGCTCTATTAATTTCTGACATGAAATAAAATGGTAGACTTTAGAGGAACAAAGGCCCAGATTTAGGGAGTTTACACTTTAAATCTGTTAATACAAAGGGTTTTTACAAATTTCAAACAAGGGCAATTAAAACAACAACCACTTAGGTCTGCAAGGAATTACTTGTACAGGATGCAGGAGTTCAATACTGAATATCTGACATTTTTTTCCTCCTCTGGTCCACACTATTGTTCTGCCATTTTGAATAAAACAGAAAAGGAAAAAAATACAATTTGTAGATGTTACATGCCTGTAATATACCCCTTAGATTTCTACAGGGAAAAAAAAAGAATTATGATTAAATAACTAACCTCGCTCATATGAAAGAATCCCAGGCAAATTCTAATGGGCAAAATACTGTAATAAAAAATAGGCACTCCGGGGTTTTTGGATGTTCATCTTTGTGCTCCTTTGAAGCAGGCTAGAATGATTTGGTGAGAACTAGATTACAGGCTGTGAAAGGAAAACAATGGTGATATCTACTTTGCTCACAGCCTTGCTGAGATGTATATGAACAAGAAATAAAAACATAGATAACCATTCTCACTGGGGCTGCTGGCTGAGCTGCATCTTACTCTCTAACCTCACCTTCCATTTTGGACTAATCCACTTTGCTTCCTAACCCCCCTACCCAAACATCTATTCTTCCTTGGGGCTGGAGTAAGGTTGAGAGGGGTAAGGGGAAGGTGCAGGGGGGGTTGAGAGCCCCTCCTGGGGACTCAGGTTTCTGGGAAGGGAGTTGTGTTTCTGTATTACCTTTTACCTTGTATATTTCTGTCTATAACTGTATATACTGTAAATATCTGCTTGTATATTGTGCTAGCTGTAAATAAATAGCTTCATTCATATTTCCAGAGCTGACTGAGTCTAGTCTGGGTGATTTCTAAAGTGTGGGGGGTGGACAACACCCAAACCATCACAATCTTCAAACATTCAAATATTTAATGCTTGAGTTTTTTAAAGGCATTTGGACGATGCCTTTAATAATATACTTGGACCATGCCTTTAATAATGTACTTTAACTTTTCACCAGCACTAAAGTAGGCAAACTGTGACTATTGTACATCTCTTCAAATGGGAAATAAACCTATTCTATTCTTATGGTATTCTATTCTATTCCAAGTGATGGTTGTCTGCAAGAACTAGTTAAGACAAGGGGAAACAAAATACACTTTACTTTCCTCAAGAATTAAAAAATCAAGTCTTTTGGAAGGACACTACTACAGAGATGGGTGCTAGGTTGGACTGGATGATCTTGGAGGTCTCTTCCAACCTGGTTGATTCTATGATTCACCAGGAAGAATATGTCTACACAAAGTTATATATAAAAAAATATCTAAATCGATATGTAGGATCAGCAAGAAGAGGGAGTGTTCCACATTTATTTCTCAAGTAATCTGTAGCCTGCTGTTTGTACTGTGAAACATCTGGGGCTGATCTGAGACTTCTATTCCACCAGGTGTACTAGGTAACTTATGCCTTCTCAGGTGCAGTAATGTGGACACTGACTGCGTAATGAGCGTGTAATCTTCTGTTGTAGGGAGGACTCTGGTTCCTCTTCTGTTGTTCAATTTCTGATTGTTTCCTTCCTCTGCCTTAGGTGCAAGGTAAAAGGACCTCAGCTTTTGAGGGAGATTTCAGTGGAGACAAGCAGAGCCACATCCACTTCCTCCTGGTGATGGCTTTGGTGGATGAGAGTTACAGAGACAGTCCTGGCCTGACTCAGCTGCAGGAAGGTGTCTATGGAAAGTGAGAATGGCTCTATTTGGAATATTTCTTAGTCCACCCCTAAGAGTAGATAATTTCCATCTGCAGCTTGCTAATGCAGGATAACAGGGAAGTAAGACCCTTGTGTAAAATTATCTCTGTTTCATCTCATCCAATTCAGCCCAATGACAAATTAGTCCTACACCTACCAACACCTTTAAAGGAATATGCTTCTTTTAATATGTGAGATGAAGAATAGGGGGAGGATAAGAGATGAAAAAGAAGAACAGTGATAACTGTGGGATCTAGAAGCTATAGTGTGCTCAATTAATTAGAATCTTCACTTGTTTAAAAAAAAAAAAAAAAGGTCTCTTTGTGCACATATTTAAAAACTGGTAATAAAACATCTCTACTGTACCACTATGGAGTCTCTTTGAGATGCTCAATGAAATGCTTGAATTACAAAGTAACAATTTCTATTGTTAGGAGTTGCTGCTATTCTCTTTTTATTGATGTCATAAAGCAGGTATTTATGAGATGAGGTTATTAAGATCAATAGTATAAATGGAACACCTAATTCTTTCTTTTTCAGGCCAGCACAAAGCATTTCTCTGGTGGAATCTCTGAGAATAAAAGGTGACTGGATACTGTCAGTTAACCCTAATCCAAATGCAAAGAGCTCACCCTATTAACAATGAGTCATTTTTTACATGTTTCTTAGATCTAAAACTATCTTGTCCCTAAGTAGCCTTTATGAAATGTACAGATTTGAATTCATTGCAGGACTGAATCTGCCACATTTACAAGTAACACTGGAAGTCTGTTTCTGCATTTTTTTTTAAATCAGAATGAGAAAATGGAACATTTTGTTTTAAAACCCACTGAGTGCTGTGTTTTTAATAAACATGATACTTCATTAAAAAAAAAAAAAAAGTTCTTTTGCAAAGGCCAAAAATCACAGATTATGGGGCTGATACTCAGTCTTCTCATTTACTGCATAGTACACTGCAAGGAAGCTACGGTAGGGACCAAATTAAATCTATGTACTAATGAAGTGAATTTGTATTTATTCAGTTTCCCTACTCAGCTCAAGTTTCAAAAGACAATGCTTTCAAGTCAAATGCAGTCACCACATTCTCTCAACTATTTCTAGTGATCTGACTCTTGTTTACCGTTTCAGTTCTTCACTCGTAATCAACAGCATCATCAACCAATGCTATTTAAGCTCATGATTAAATAGTATCAGTTTAGTCAGTGGTCAACATTAAGAGAAAAGATTGTTCCTAATGATTCTGCTCCTGGAACTCCATTCTAAAATCATTTGGTAACTTCAATAAGATTCAGATGTGGGAGCAAGTATTTGATAAGTTCTTAATAATGAGATGCTCCAGAAGATGATGACTACTCTCCATTGTTAAATGAAGAAATCATAATTATTTTGAACAAAATACATGGAAATTCTGGATTAACTTTGATAACAAATATATATATTCATAAAATGGTAGAACTATGATATCAAAGAACCCTGTCCTAGAATCATAGAATGGTTTGGGATGGAAGTGACTTCAAAGATCAAACCCTCCTGCCATGGGAGGGATGCCTTCCACTAGACCAGGTTGCTCAAGGCCCCATTTAGCCTGGATTTGAACACCTCCACAGAGGGGGCATCCACATCCTCCCTGGGCAACCTGTTGCAGTGTCTCACCACTCTCACTGTAAGGAATTTCTTCTTAATATGTAGTCTAAATCTGTCCTACTCAATCCATTCCTCCTTGTCCTATTACGATAAGGTCTCATAAAAAGTCCCACACACACACCCTTTTGTAGGCTCCCTTCAGGTACGGATGGCTGCTATAAGGTCCCCACAGAACCTTCTTTTCTCCAGGCTGAACAACCCCAGCTCTCATAGCTTGTGCTGCAGTGGAGGTCCTTCAGCTCTCTGATTGTTCTTGTGGCCCTCCTCTGGACCCATTCCAGCAATTTGATTGTCCTTCTTATGCTGGGAACACCAGGACAGGATGCAGTACTCCCAGTGGAGTCTCACAAGAACAGAGCAGAGGGGGAGAATCATCTCTCTTCTCCTGGTAGTCATGCTCCTTATGGTGCAACCCTTCTGGGCTGCAAGCAGACATTGCCAGATCATGTGGAGTTTTTTATCAACTCACATCCCCAAATGCTTCTTGAGACTGCTCTCAAGCAACTCCCTGCCCAGCCTATATATGTGCTTGGGATTGCCCTGACCCAGGTGTTCTTGAACTTCATGAGGGTGGCTTGGTCCTACATCTCAAGCCTGTCCAAGTCCCTCTGGATGGCATCCTTTCTGTGCAGTCTCAACTGGACAACACAGCTTGGTCTCATCCCCAAACTTGCTGAGGGTGCAATCAATTCACTGTCAATATCATCAACAAAGATGTTAAAGTAGCATGAAGCTGGTGAGAGGCCTGGAACACAAGGCCTATTAGGAGGGGATGAGGGAGCTGAGGTTGTTCAATCTGGAGAAAAGGAGGCTCAAGAGTAACCTCATTGCTGTCTACAACTACCTGAAGGAAGGTTGTAGCCAGGTGGGGGTTGGTCTCTTCTGCCAGGCAAGCAGGAACAGAACAAGGGGACACAATCTCAAGTTGTGCCAGGGAAGGTATAGACTGGATATTAGGAGGAAGTTCTTGCCAGAGAGAGTGATTTGCCATTGGAATGGGCTGCCCAGGGAGTTGCTGTCCTTGGAGGTGTTCAAGAAAAGCCTGAATGAGGCACTTAGTGCCATGATCTTGTTGACTGAATAGGGCTGGGTGCTAGGTTGGACTGGATGATCTTGGAGGTCTCTTCCAACCTGATTGATTCTATGATTCTATGATTCTACTCCTGATGGACACCGCCTGTGATTGGTCTTGATTCAAACACTGACCACAACTCTGAGTGTGACCATTCAATCAAATCCTTATCCAGCAAGTTGGAATTCTAGTATTGCTCAGTACCTTGCATTAATTACATCATTTTAAAAGAAGATTTTTTTAATGTACTACAAAAACTGATATAATACTTAAAAACCTCAAATACGTTGAACATCTTATTTCATATCAAAAGAGATTCATTACCCTTTTGTTTGTAATACTGTACAATTAGCTATTTGAAATCACTATCAAACTGAGACATGAGTTTCCATTATAGCTCTTCTTAGGGAAACTCTTGAATGAGAAAAACTTCAATATTTCACAGTTCTTCAATGTGGCCATGCAGAAATGCTTCGTATGTGCCAGTGAGACTGTAATTGGACACTGCAAATTTGCTTGAGTATTAAAATGCACAGTCTGTTAAATCTCAGCACCTACAGTAATTGATCAGTAAAGTATTTTTCCACCTCCTATACACATCTATAGGTTACAAAAGTCACAGACAAGCCCTCTATAGGGTTTGCACAGTCAGTTATTGCATGTCAGCTTGTCTGGTGATGGGGAAGGCGTACAAAGCAGTACTGGGATGGAGGAGATACGGTGCAATTTAGCCCAAATGTGCATCCCCAGATAGTGTTGCACACACAGGGCTCCTGCTCAGCCTTCTGTAAACTGAGGCACATTCCTCTGGAGTGTGCAGCCAGGTGCTGCACAATCTTTACAAGGCTCATACAAAACTAACACTTGTGTCATGCTGAAAAGTATTTGAGGAGGAAAAGACCCCTGCTTCTCTACCAGGCTGACTGTTCTCCATAAAGTAGAGAACTGTTATGTCACAAAGTGTGAATCAGAGGGCACAGGGAACAAAACTGTTCTAGGCAGCAAATCTGAGTAAGAATGTGAAAGCTACATACTGTGCAATGTCATTATATGACTTCAAATCTTTTGTTTCAGGGAACATTATATACCTATTACATGCTTAAATACTGGCCTTGTTATACATAATTAAATGTTTATGGTTATAGAAACAAAAGGAGAATTTAAAAGGCAACATCATATTACCTCTATGGGACTGCTAAACCTTGACTGTAGGCACATAAAGAAAAGTGAGGAATGCACAGGCCTTTGGCTCCATCTGAAAAGCAAACCAACAGGTAGAAAGGTAATTTTCTGTTGGTATAGAGCTGTAGAAAGCTGTTTTCCCTTAGTTCTACTAGCATGGTTCCTTGAGCAGCGGTTCTGTTTCTGAATGCTCCTGTGGGCATGCCATAGGTCACTGGCTTTAGTGGCAGCTGCTCTATTCCATGGCAATAGTTGTTAGCTTGTGCTAGTACTGACTGTGAGTTGTTTCCCTCTTGAAAAAAGAGCTTTCTTTTTTGTCAAAAGGAAAAAAAAATAAACATGCCACTAACATACTCCAAATGTTCATTTGAGAGCTACAGAGCTACAGTTGTCTGTTTTTCTTTTTTTCCAGGAAAGCAGTCATTAATTTCCATTTACCAAAAAAAAAAAAGAAAAAAAAGAGAGAATTTTCCACAGGGAAATGTTTAAGTGCAGTCAGATTTATTCATAACTTTGCAGATTCATTTCTACAAACACCATGCACTTTTATGCTTTGTTTTGTTTAATAATTTTAGAGGAGCCCAAAACCGAGATTGTTGCCATGACTGGGAATCCTTGATTTAGCTGACAAGGATTTAGCTTTGATGTCCTAAGGATGTAGAATTAAATGAGGACTTTGTCCTTCTCTTTCATTCTGATCCCAGAAGGTGTTTGGGCTAGATTATCTTCTACAAATTGTTTTTCCACAATCTCTAGAGGGGACCACCTCTTTAAAAGGACAGCGTAGTAATCTAATAAAAATCCAATCTATGGAGATCCATTACTGTGCAACTGGGAAAACCAAACCAAACAAGATACTAATATAAAAACCTCAGTGAATTCCTTGGTGCATTATATGTACTACAGCATTTACAAATGACCACATGGATCGTGTAATATCATCTACTGCGGAGAATTTCTTTTATAGGTCCCTGTGGGCTGAAATGTTTAGACACAACAGCGCTGAGCAGAGGGGGCAGTCATAGATTTAACTGGGAATTCTTCTGTTTTATGGGCTTGTATCTCAGCTATATCACTGCTTTTAAAATTGCTTTTGTATTTAATAGTAGGAGGGTTTGACCTGAATGTAGTAACAACACATGTATCTCTTTAACTAAGCTCTGCATAAGACTGCAAATTGAGATGTAGAGAGATTATAGCTCTGTGAGGTAAGATGTTACTAGCTGCCCAGGAAGGTTGGCTTTGTCAAGTGTCATTAACACTTTAATGCTGGTATTTGAGAGATCAGAAGTGTTAACCTGGAAAAGACATTTTGATTTAAATTTCTAATATTTTCAAGCATTGGTCATATCTTTAGACCACACTGTGCTTTGATAAGAGTCCTTCCTTTGTTCTGCATCTGTGAATTGCCTGTATGTGTATGTCACTTATGAAAGGAGAAAAGGATCCCTCCAATTGTTTCATGATTTACTAAGATCTGTCATAAAACTGTCACTTTCAATTATTGCTTAAATGCTGGCTGCAGACTGAAAACAGTATGTCCGTGCAGCACTCACCCGCTTCAGGTGGGGTCTATAAAAGGGAAATTGTTTCTCTGTAGGGGAGATCCTGTTAACCTTATTCATTTGTAAAACTGGTTACATATTTTGGTACTCACTTGTGCAGTTTGGCACTGTCAAAGCATTTGACAAAGTGAAGGAGATACACAATATTTAAGTACAATTCTCACCAAGTGTACATTCAGAGCAAACTTTATTAACTGGGCTTCAGCTTGTTCTGTGTCAACTAGCAGGTCTTTTCAGGAAAGAAGGGAGGCTGTAGCCAGGTGGGGGTTGGTATCTTTTCCCAGGCAACCAGCAACAGAACAAGGAGACACAATCTCAAGTTGTGCCGGGGGGAGGTATAGGCTGGATGTTGAGAACAAGTTCTTGACAGAGAGAGTGATTTGCCATTGGAATGGGCTGCCCAGGGAGGTGGTGGAGTTCCTGGAGGTGTTCAAGAAAAGCCTGGATGAAGCACTTAGTGCCATGGTCTAGTTGACTGGCTAGGGCTGGGTGCTAGGTTGGACTGGATGATCTTGGAGGTCTCTTCCAACCTGCTTGATTCTATGATTCTATGATCTTCTGCCCTCTGACATTTAACAATACACAAGGCTAGGATGCAGATGACACAGGATTCAAAATTAGCAGGTTCAGCTTTATATTCATTCTTCCATTTTGCTATTCATATGTCCTTAACCAGCCTTTACATTGTGTGGGACCCTTTTCAGAGTGGTCAAGGCAACATCTCAGAAGCAGCATCACTAAGGGTTGCATGACAGAGCTAACTGAGACTTTTCTGGCAACATGTAGGCAGAATTTTTGAGCATGCAGCCCCAGGCAGGAACCATCAGCAAAGCACTGGAGAGCTACAGGGTGTTGCTCTAGCTCAATGTGAGCTATTTAAATGCCCCTAGGCAGCACCAGAGACCCAGAGCGCTAGCAAACAGGATGGGCAAACAGAGTGTGGCATGGCAGGAAGGGCATGGCATGGCAGGAAGGGCATGGCACAGCAGTCTGTGCAGCAGTTTGCACAGGCAGGGCAAGCTGATAGGAGGGTGAAATCTCTCGCAAAATTCTGTGTTCTTTCATCATGTGTCAGCTTATGTGGCATCAACCTTGCTAGCACCAGATGGGAGCCTCCTTTCTCAGAGGGGAGGGAGGGTCCTTGCCCAGGAAGTAGTGGTACTCAATGATAGGGTTTTAAACAAGATGAGTGGGGATAAGGAGGGAGAAATCAGGCTTGGTATGCTAAACAGAGGATCGACTCGGTGGGGACTCCTGAGGCAGTAGAATCCAGCAAGAAAACTCCCATGAAATACTTCAATGAAATTAAGGGGAGTTCTTCTAAGAAAGTGATGCAGCCAACTGCCTAGCTGAAGTGTCTCTACACACATGCCAGCAGTATGGGCAGCAAATAGGAAGAGCTGGAAGCTACTGTGAGGTTAGAAAGCCGTGACCCAGTGGCCATCACTGAGACTCAGTGAAATGAATCCTGTGACTTGAGTGTAGCTATTGATGGCTACAAACTGTTCAGAAGGGGCAAGCCAGGGAGGAGGCCCTCTATGTCAGGAAAGGCATACAGTGTGAGAAAGTGTCATTGAAGAACTGCCATAAATGGGTCAAAAGCTGGATCCAGGGGAGCCCACCAACAAAGCCTTCCTACTGCGGGAGGCTTCACACCTGCAAGCTCCTGTCCTGCTAGAGGACTTCAACTAGCCCAGGATTTGCTGGAAAAAAAACAGTACAGCAAGCTGTAGACAATCAAGAAATCATCTGCAATGCCTCAATGACAACTTTCTGCACCAGATAATAGATAGCCATATCAGAGAGAACGCAATACTGGACCTGGTGGTCACAACTGCAAGGGAACTCTCCACTGTTGTCAAGATTGAGGGCAGCCTGTGCTGCAGTAATCATGGTCTGGTGAAGTTTGCAGTCTGAGGGATATAAGACAGGCAAGGAGCAGAGCCAGGATTCTAAATTTTAGGAAGACAAACTTTTAGCTCCCTAAAGAGTTAATCAGTAGGACCCCATTGTAAAGTATCCTCAGGGACAAGGGAGCAGATCAGAGCCATCAGACCTTGAACGACTTAGAGGACAAGAGCTCTTGACCCCCATGTTTAAGAAATCAGGTGGGGGAGAGATAGGAAGACACCAGCATGGCTAGAGACCTGTTGGTCAAAAAAGAGCAAGAAGCAAACACACAAACAGCCAAAGCAGGGACAGGTAAGTAACCTGGGAGGAGTATAGGAACACAGTCAAGTTGTGTAGACATGAGGTCAGGAAGGCTAAGGCACAGTAGAGCTGAGCCTGGCAAAGGACACAAAGAATAACAAAATGGACTTCTACAAGTCCAGTAACCAGGAAGGTTAAAGAAAGCATAGCTCCTCTGAGGAGTGGGAATAGAGAGATGGCATCAACAGATGAGGAGGCTAAAGTACTCACTTGTTTTTTTTCCTCAGTCTTCACTGGCAGTCATGCTCCATCCTCCTCTCGAGTTTATAGACCACTAGGTGCAGACCAGCAGTGTAAAGTCCCTCCCACCATAAGGGAAGATCAAGTTCAGGACCACCTGCTGAACTTCAACGTATATGAATCTATGAGACCAAATGAGAGGCATCCCAGAGTTTTGAAGCAATCAGGTGATGTACTTGCATCAGTCACTCTCTGTAATATATGGAAAGTCCTGGCAGTCAGATGAAGTCCCTGGAGACTGAAAGAAGGGAAACAGTACAGGCATCTATAAAAAAGATCAAAAAGAGGAACCTGGAAAGCCTCACCTCTGCACCTGGGAAGACCATGGAACAGATTCTCCTGGAATCTATATGGAACACATGGAGGATAGAAAGGTGATTCAAAACAGCCAGCACAGCTTCAGCATAGGCAAGTCCTGCCTGATCAGCCTAGTGGCTTTCCACAGATGTCATCTATCTGGACTTTTGTAGTCTTTGACATAGTCCCCCACAACATCCTTCTCTCTAAGATGGAGAGATACAGATATCATTGATGAACTGTCCAGGGGAAAAGGAGTTGGTGGGATGATTGCATCCAAAGGCTCAATGTCCAGATGGAGGCAGGTGACAAGTGATGTCCCTCAAGGATCTGTACTGGGAGCAGAGCTGTTCAATATCTTCATCAATGATATCGACAGTGAGATTGAGTGCATCCCCAACAAATTTGTGGATGATACCAAGCTGAGTAGTGCAGTGCATAAGTCTGAAGGACAGGATGCCATTCAGATGCACCTGGACAGGCCAGAGAGGTGAACTGAGGGAATCTTATGAAGTTTGATAAGGCAAAGTGCAAGGTCCTGCACCTGGGTTCAGATAGTCCTCAATATCAATACAGGCCAGGGGATGATGAAACTGAGAGCAGGCCTGTAGGGACATGGGGATGCTGGTGGATGAGAAGCTGGACATGAGCCAACAGTGTGTGCTTTCAGCCCAGAAGGTAAATGACATCCTAGACTGCATCAACAGAAGCGTGGCCAGCATGTCAAGACAGGAGATTTTGCCCCTGCAGATCCCCATCTTAGCCTAATCTCTGAACCTCCCTCTATACCTCCAGACTACTCACATTTTCTGTTCAACCTTCCAACCCTACTGTGACACAGCAAGACACTTGGATTTTTCCCCTGATTACATACAAGCTTTCTAATATAACTGCTGTATTGCAAGCTTGGATTTCATATATTGTAATCAAGTATGATCAATTCCCTGCAGGTGCCATGGCAGACACAGGATGATGCAGTCTCTGTTTTCTAAGTGCTCCAGACCTGACCTCTAAATGTGGCTACCAATAAGGGTGATTGGCAGTGACTTCTGTACTGCAAGGAGATCATTGTAGTGCTATGATATAAGCAAGTGAGACTCTTTCTGTACTTTTGTTGTTGTGGAGAAGAATTCTGATGAGAGCTGTATGGGGTAAAAGACTAGGGTTACAGCAACATGATTATGGGGTTGTTTTATCCAGGCATAGGTGTG
Source organism: Pogoniulus pusillus (assembly GCF_015220805.1). Classification (NCBI taxonomy): domain Eukaryota; kingdom Metazoa; phylum Chordata; class Aves; order Piciformes; family Lybiidae; genus Pogoniulus; species Pogoniulus pusillus. The sequence goes on along the minus strand of NC_087264.1, from coordinate 14,353,998 downwards.
ACTGAGTCAAGTGAATTTTTCTACCATACATGTATGCAGGGAAAAAAAAATCCAAAAGACTGTAGACTCTTTTTTTAACTCAACTTATGTGACCATCGAAGAACAGGAGATTTTTCAATGAGGAATTAATGTTATGAAGAGGTTTAATACTATATAGCTCATGGCACACTAAAGATCCTTAGCTCTTAACTCAAGATAATCTGGATAGAATTTAACCTGCAGAAATTAAAAGGTGAGTCTGCATTACTTTTAAGTAGAGAAAAAAAAATCTATTTTATACTGTCATTCAGGTCCAGCCCAAAGCTCTTAAAGTTAGCAGGTCTCTTTTCCTCAATTTCAGAAGGCTTCGGATCAGATCCTGATACTCACAACACCAAACTCCGTGATATGTAAAAGTGTCTTTTTTTAAGTGCTCCTTGCAATCAGACAAAACTCTTTCCTAAATTACATCATTCAATATACAGATTGTAGCAGGTAATTGTAATTGTAAATTACTATGTAAGCTTAGAATCAACTATTTAAGTACTCACCTGGCAAAACTGCAAAAGCTAATTTTTTTCCCTCCTTATTTTCCAGTATGTGTTTCATTTTTCATGGCTCCTTAACTCAAATATTGCAGCGGGCGATTTGGACTGAAACTTGGCATAAACGTTGTCAGCCTCCAAGCAAATATTTGTCATTTAAAAATCATGAGGCTGTTGAGTAAAACTTGGCAAACTGTTCAAAAAAATGTATATATAGCAACTACATTTGCAAAGTATTAATGCACAGAGTGCACATACTTTCTGGCAAAGACACACTCTCATGCACATGTGTTCAAACACACAAAATGTACAAATATCATTTCCTTGAACACCATTACTCTTCACAATGTCTTGCTGACTATTGTGTCTCGGAGATCTGAGTGTGGCCACTGCTCTGGATGTGTCTTTCCTAAAAAAAAAGACTGCTTGGTATTTTATCTTCACAGTATCACAGTATCATCAGGGTTGGAAGAGACCTCACAGATCATCAAGTCCAACCCTTTACCACAGAGCTCAAGGCTAGACCATGGCACCAAGTGCCACGTCCAACCTTGCCTTGAACAGCCCCAGGGACAGCGACTCCACCACCTCCCCGGGCAGCCCATTCCAGTGTCCAATGACTCTCTCAGTAAAGAACTTTCTCCTCACCTCGAGCCTAAATCTCCCCTGGTGCAGCCTGAGGCTGTGTCCTCTCGTTCTGGCGCTGGCCATCTGAGAGAAGAGAGCAACCTCCTCCTGGCCACAACCACCCCTCAGGCATATACAGTCTAATCCCTCAAAAATGGTCTTAATTACTAATATGCACACAGGCACAAATTCTGGCAGCATAAAATAGGTCAAAACATAGAAACAGAAGTACAAAAGGTGAATTTCTGATTTCACACAAAGTATAAATTGTAGCAGATTAGGAAGGGAAAGGGGGGAAAGGAAAGAAAGGACAGAGGTGTTTCAAGAGACCCCATAGTAACTAATGTTAAATTATCTGACTCTAGTTACAAATGTATAGTTTCATCTTGTGAATGCAGAGGAACAAAGAAGCCTTCACTCTTGTTGAATACAGTGAGAGTTAAGGCTGACCAGCAACTGACAGGACTTCTCAAAACTTGAAGGACTGAGCTCTTTCAACATGTGGTCTTGGTGCTTCATGATCACCAAATGAGACACTACAATGGATGGGAGGAAACTGCAGCCAGGCACTCACTGCCTAAAGTTGCGAAAAGAATTAGAGATGAGAATAATAATGAAAGGTGCCCTTCATGCCAAACCAAATACGAGAGGCTTAAAGCCAGTACACTACCAGAAAAAATGACGTGAGAAGATCATAGGTCTACTCTCTGCCCATGCAAAGATATTTTATCAGCTTTCTTCTTCAGCAGCTGTAAGTGACTCAATATATTAACTCATATGGCAGACATTGCATTACAATGAAAAAATAACCAGCGAATTTGAGGCAGATTGGAAGCTTTAATTTATAAAGGTCCATGCTTGTCAATTCAATTAGATGAGAATTTACTGGCACGACAAGCTGAGTAAGTCTTGCCAAAATGTAAGAAAAAGACAGACTCATCAGATAAATGTCTGAGGCAGGTACAACTTACCAGGCTAGGCATTTCCTTCTGCTTTAAAAGTTTCCTTCACTGCATCCATACGTCTTTTTTGTCCCAATATTTGAACTGGGAACAGGTTCTGCCATTTCAAACTGCCTATTTTTTTCATCCCGCTCCTCCTTCATCCTGTGTCAGTCTAAACCCTTTCCCCCTTTATTCCTACATGAGAGAGGGATGCAGTGAGTTGTTCTCATCTGCCCATCTCCAGCTGTCTACCCAACTCACTTATGACCCAATCTATAATCACCGTGTTTTCTAACAGCCAAAGCTAACAGATATTCCACAGGTGTGGGTGGACAGATTACTGTTACCAGAAGTTTGTCCTAAAGCTCTTACAGCAAACAGCAGTGAATTGAATTTTTGGTTTGTGGGTTTTTTTGTAAACTTTGTACACTAAAAAAAAATAAAAAATAAAAAAAAGCAAAAAGCTGTGATTATATGATGTGCCCCTAATTAAATTGTACTATAATTTTTGAAGTATTTAATTGAAGTAATTTTCTTTTTCCTGTGACAGGTTTACCAGATGATAAAACTTGTCTTGTGGTTTCTCTGCTTTTGCCAAGAAGCCCAAAGCTAAGTACAGAGGGTGGGGTCAGTCCTGGACATCAATCCACTCACCCCACCCCCCCCCCCCCCCATCCCCTAGGCCCCCCATGAATGACAGCATTTTTCAGTAAGCTCTCATACTCTAGGCTTAAGTCAGGCTTTTTGCCAAACACTCAAGTCCAAGACAAATAGCCTATGTGGGTGTTTTGTGCACAGAGATGACTGAGGTTCATTTTAGCTAGATGGATAAACCTTTTGAAATCTGGCTTGTTAGAACTGACTATATTATAGATCAGAGTTAGCTGTTTATTGAAAAGCACTGTGAGAGGAATGTGAATTACCCATGAATCAGAACGACCTGGGAGTGAATCACCAGCAGCTCTTGGTGAATGTGTTGTCACCTATTCTCACAAACAATGCAGCCATTTATGCACGATTGAGTCTTTTTGGCTTTTTTTTTAATGACCATGTTCCAGTTCTGTCTTTTCAAGTTTTCCCTTCTTACATAGAAAAATTATGTACAGATGTATGGAATTTACAGGGCAAATTTCAAAATTCCCTAAATCTCCTGATTTATTTCATAGAGCTCTATTCCATAAAGGCTATTTGCTATCGGAGTCTGCATTTCCCTATGGATGAAAAATACTTGGTGATTCTGAGCTGTGATTAGACCCTAGTGCTGTGTGAGGCCCAGAATAGCTTTGTATACTAGAGGATGTAATTTTTTATTTATTAATGTCAGCAGCTGAAGCTCTGGAATATTGAATACTGTACTGCCCACAATCCTCCACAGGTTACCACTAAAACGTAGAACATTCCTAAAGCATCTTGTACCTACAATTTCCTTTACCTCTTCAGATCTACTTTAACTACTTTGCTACCATTTTTCCATTCCAGCAAAAAGAAAGATTATGTCATCATTTACAGATATCTCAAACTTTGGAACCCAGAAAGTAGAGTCTGGATGTCACTTTGTATGATGATTCAGGTGAAGAGAAAACATCAGCAAAATACATCTCTCGCATCAAAGGCATTTCCCTAAGGTACTGGACTATAGCTAAAAGTTATCCTCCCTACTGAGAGTCAGTATTTACCCTTTCTTTTCTTTTGCCTGGGAGAATGGCTCTATTATCATTCCTAAGGTTGTTTCCTACTGTGCAACAAAACCAAAAGAAGTTGTGTTGTTAAAAGGTACCACAGCCTACCATGCTTTGCAACTATGATGAAAGTACAGCCTGGAGAAGAACACTTGAATTGTGTGAGCAGTGTCAGTCTCTGCTCAGCCCTGCCTTTCTTACTGACATTACCAGTCATGCTGTTAGTTGATACACAAGTTAACACAAGGCAATGTCATGAAGGATCACTTAAGTGAGTTGAGTACGGGTCACAAGCAGAGATACCAGGTTAGTACACAGTTCCACTAAGCTGATGAATCCTGTTCCTCAGCATTTAATTTGATCAGACTTAACTCTGACTGTGGTGACATGGGTATTCTTTTGCAACCATGCAGTAGCCACATTATGCTTTATCATGTAGTGGCAATATACTTCTAAAGCCAGAGCAACATATTCTGGGATGTGAACCTGCATAGCCTAAGTTGTGTAACTTTACATTAGAACTCAAGGAAACCAGAAGACCATAAAAATATGCTTACTGGTGAGCCAGGTTACATGTGACCCAACAGTGATGAAAATAAAACCTGGCAAATTTTGGTTTCAATTAATGTGGTGTTGACAGCACCCTGATGGGTGCTATTAGGAGCATGACAACTATGATGGTGTTTATGGTACACCTATATGGGCTTTGCAGAATTACCCATTCTGCACACATCCTAATTACGGAAACATTCAGGAAATACCTTAACGCAATGAAAAAGCACTTGCAGGTGAAACTGGCAAAGTAAAGTAAATGCAGCTGTAAGACATCCTATTGATTAAAGTACATTAAAATTGCACAGACAAAATAATGGAAATGAAACAAGCTGTGTAATAGTCGCTTATCCTATAAACACCACTCATCCTGTGGATGGATCTTACAGGAAAACTAAAAAGTAATTATATAATTAATATTAATAAAAATCATATGTATAAGTGGGTTAAATTTAAGCTGAATGGTCCACCTCAGTTCTGGCATTACCTAAATCTCATTGCTTTTCTTTGCAGTTATTGGTTTTGATATTTTTTGGAGGTTTTTTAATTAGAATCATAGAATCAACCAGGTTGGAAGAGACCTCCAAGAGCACCCAGTCCGACCTAGCACCCAGCCCTAGCCAATCAACTAGATTATGGCACTAAGTGCCTCATCCAGGCTTTTATTGAACACTCCCAGGAGTGGCGACTCCACCACCTCCCTGGGCAGCCCATTCCAATGCCAATCACTCTCTCTGTGAAGAACTTCCTCCTCACATCCAGCCTATACTTCCCTTGGCACAATTAGACTATATAGAGGCTATTTCTGTGCAGCGCTGACGTTCAAAACCATGCTCCCAAAACAACTAATGTAACTGTTAGATTTTGCATTCATTGTAAATATTTCCAAGAGCAACTATATTAAGATACATATCAAATGCTGCAAAACAGACATGAATTTGGCACGTGTTTGCCTTGCCCACCCATGAGCAACAAGCGCTGCAGCACATGGCTCTTGTCACCCAATGTGCTGTTCCTGTCCCCCCGCCGTTAAGGTGACTTTCAGCCCTGTAACTACCAGTTGCTAACAGGTCTGTTTCACAACTTTTTCTTCAAAAGCTCCTTTCTGTTACACTCCTGGCATCTGTTTCTTCCCCCGTAGGAGCTGCTTAACCTAGGTGCATAACACTGTTTTATAGAGAATCCAAGGACTAATGCAGCATCCACTGAAGTAATTTTTAATACAATTCAGTGGAGCTCATCAAGACAAAGTAAAAGATATAAAGAAGAGAGACAGGCCATGGTAACATGCTTGTCTAGAGACTGTCAGAAGTGCATGAAGAGACACAGCAACAGAAGGATCATGGCTATCGGTCATACAAATCTGTGTGCCAGTTTGTCGTTAGTTTACATTGCACCAAGCAGCAGGTTGTTATAGCCTCTGTGGTTTCTCTCCTCTATATCATCATTCCCTTCTTCCTCTCAGACAGAAATCTTTCTTGATCCTAACAACTTTCTAGAGGCACATCTTGCAAGACTTCTCCCTGGCGTTATTGGACAATGGATCAGGCTCTTAAACAAACGAGAAGCAGCTTAGCCAGGTGAGTTTTATGCACAAACACTGATTCATTTCTATATAATCTGCGACCAGTTTCTCAAACATCAATGCTAAACTGCTTTTGGGATGTGCAGCAGGACTTCTGGCAGTCATCGCTACACAGTGGGAAACAAAGATTTTTGCACCTAAACCCTTTTGACACCTAAAGCTGTCAGTTTCTGTACATCTTTCTTTGTTTATGGTTGTAAATCTGGAATTGCTACTTCAGTTTAAGTTTTGTCATCTGTAGCAGTACAAAATTTAGGGTATAAGCAAATCAGCCACGAGAAGCTGAGGTACAGTCCTCAGCCTAGACCTGGTAACTGCATGTATACGTGCTTCTAGCCTGTCACAAATAAGAAACAAAATTGGTTGCCTGAAACCAAACTCACATTGGATTTAAGCCACTTCCTGGGTAACTTGAGCTTGTTTTGGTTTCATATGCATTAGAACTACTCAGACATGTCTCAGCAGAGAGACGGTAAGTTTAAAGAACTCCTGCTGCCAATTAATGCAAATCTTTAGTCAGGCCTCTGGTCTGTTTGGGACAGGAGTAGTTTTCAGGTCTGTATTTAAGAAAACTTGTCTTAGTCCATTATTAAAGTGGCAAGGAATCAAACTGATAAACATAATAAAGCGTGCAAACATTAGCATTTTGGTGTCGTGGATATTATTGTACCAAGATGTGAAGGTTAACTCAGCAATATCTGAAAAACATTTGGAGGTCTCTGTCAGAAAAGAGTTAAAGAAATGTACAAGTGTTGCTTTAGTATTGTGTTATTTATCAGCTGTCTGGTTAGCATTTGTGCTCAGTCCGCAGGTTTCACATGTAAATCAAATGCAATGAGCCTATGACAACCCACAAGATTTACACAGATGGGACCTGACCAGCCCTCTCTGAAGTCAACAGAGGTGGTCTGGGTTTCCTAATGAATGCAAATAGGAGACACAAACATAAATATAATTTATTTTTATCAAACTTTTAATTAGGTTAATAAAATATATCTGCATAAAAGCCTATTGCTCATAAAAACTCAGACCTTGTGCGTATGAGAGTTGGTGTGGACCCAGATAATAGACACAAAGAATTGCATTACCATGTTAATACAATAGGAAAGTCTCCTGCCTTTCTTTTGAATAACCTCTCATGCAAATTTCAAATGTTGACCATGACACCAGACTGTCTTAGGGCACTGAGTTGTGTTTCCCTATGCTTACAATATATTTGATTTCAATAAAGAACTGCAGACTCATCAACCCCTCACTTTTCTGCAAGCATTCAATTATTTAAATACTATACAATGTTAGGGGGTTTGGCCCTGAATCTTGCATAAGAACTCCAGGCAAGCTCACAAATAATATAATATGAAAGGGACAAAAATCCAATAGGAAGAAATTTTAACTGGTGAGATCCTTTTGAGCAATTAGTTTCCACCTTTCCTCACACTTGATGAGTTGTTTAAAATGCTGATTCCAAAACACACTTAAGGATTAAACAAACCTACATATTCAAATTGTCTCTACAACAATCCTTCTGTAGTTTTCTTGAAGTTAAAGGAAGTCAAATCGATGTCATTATGTGCCCCACATGCTAAATGTTTTGACCACTTTTGAACTGTACAAAGGTTCATTATTGTCATCCAATTACAATGTTTAGCTTCTAATACACATAAAAATGGAATATTTATAAATATATAGATACTTCATGGTACTTATGAAATGTTACCCAAGAAATCAGAGACATATATAAGAATATTACATATGCACACTGTTCAAAACATCTTTTACTTCATGTACCTTATTCTGGGTTCATTTCCTGGGAATCACAATGCTAAGAAAGGTATAAAGCACACATAGGCTTGTTTCAATCTCTTCCCCTTCTAGGAGACAAAAGTTTATTTGGACTTCCAATATTCATAAGGAGCCATGTTACACTTTTTAGGGAGCAAGCAAGAATTCTTCCACTATGTGTTTCTAGAAGAATCTCCCAAAATATAACATAAACAAAAGTACATTCAATCTTGTTTTCCAAAGTGTTATATATTGAAACTAAAAGCCAAGTCTTTTTTTTTTTTAATGTGTACCTGCTGTCATATCCATCAAGCCCTTTTCTCCACCAAAATCTAAAAAAATACTCAACAAACTTTGTAGTTTAACCTCAGCACTATTGACATCTGACTCTGTGCAGGCTGAAACGGAAAGTCTCTGACGGATTTAGAGAAGCTGCCGTTCAAATTGTGACTTCCTTGTGTTCCTGGTACCATAGCCCAAGCGTGCCAGGACAGGGACCCTTCTGGCATTTATTAGCTGGAAGGTGTGGAGGTTTGCTGTGACTCACCTAAGGCAGGATGTGCATGTCCACCCAGACTTCAGCTCGGAAGGATATGTTTAATGGGTTCAGCATATTTCTTCCTCAGGCTAAAACACTCCCTGCTTTGACAAGCATGAGACATCCTCCAGGGAGTGAGGTTCCATGTCTCTGCTGGTCATCTCTGGTGCCCTGTTCCCCTCTGCTTCTCATAGCTGGCCACAACCAAGACACATTCCGAGGAGGAGCAGCATATAGAAATCAAAGCAAGCCATGTGTGAATGAATCATGCCACCAGTTTTCCTTGTGCTGGATACCAGCAGCTTCAGATTTGTCTCAGAGATGGTTGAATAAAAGGGAAACTTTTGCCCAGGTTCTGTGGATTTGAGGTCGTATGCCAGACCTCAGGCAAGTTTTGTCTCAGGGGAGCTTGGAGGCTAGGTTATAAACCTATGTCTTTGTCACAGACCTAAATGTAATTTGATCCCAGTACTTATGAACATGACATTAGAAATGTGGATATACCTCTACGTGTGCCCTGCTCAAGCAGTGGGTGCTATTAGAAAGCATATTGGTTTTCTGGGCAGTTGATTTTGCCACATTATTTCCCTGTTTAGAGTGTTTTCCACTATGAGATATTTGCACCAGATTATTTTTAACAGAGACCTCTACTATCTTGTTTATCTTAGAATCATAGAAGCAACCAGGTTGGAAGAGACCTCCAAGAGCATCCAGTCCAACCTAGCACCCAGCCCTAGCCAGTCAACTAGACCATGGCACTAAGTGCCTCAGCCAGGCTTTTCTTGAACACCTCCCTGGGCAGCCCATTCCAATGCCAATCACTCTCTCTGTGAAGAACTTCCTCCTAACATCCAGCCTAGACCTCCCCCAGCACAACTTGAGACTGTGTCCTCTTGTTCTGTTGCTGGTTGTCTGGAAGAAGAGACCAACCCCCACCTGGCTACAACCTCCCTTCAGGTAGTTGTAGACAGCAATGAGGTCACCCCTGAGCCTTCTCTTCTCCAGGCTAAACAACTCCAGCTCCTTCAGCCTCTCCTCAAAGGGCTGTGTTCCAGGCCTCTCACCAGCTTCATCACTCTTCTCTGAACACGTTCCAGCACCTCAAAATCTCTCTTGAATTGAGGGGCCCAGAGCTGGACACAGTATTCAAGATGTGGCCTGACCAGTGTTGAGTACAGGGGAAGAATAACCTCCCTTGTCCGTACTGGCCACACTGTTTCTGATGCAGGCCAGGATGCCATTGGCTCTCTTGGCCACCTGGGCACACTGCTGGCTCATCTTCAGCCTACTATCTACCAGTACCCCCAGGTCCCTTTCTTCCTGACTGCTGTCCAGCCACTCTGTCACCAGCCTGTAGCACTGCTTGGTGTATGTGAATGGTGTTGCATTGTCTCACAAAGCTGTTAGTCAGCTGGGCTGTCTGATGTGATATTAAAAAAACAAATGAGCAGGATGAACCATATGGAACATAAAAGTGAAATGAGATAAAAGACATATACTGAAAATACTAAATAGTGAACCCTCATGAAGTAGTGTAGATAGTAGTGACATTAAACAGAGGGCTATATTCATAGGTAGAGTTTAGATTTTTGTTATATGTGCCTAGAACAGAAGCAAACACCCAAAGGAGATCTCATTTATCTTTCAAAACAAATATAGCTTAAGTCATGTAAGATGCACTACATTTCATAAGACTGAGTTTTCAGTTATTCTGATATTCTTCTGTGAAATTAATTTATTCCAATGTAGGCTATAATAGGAGGAAAGAAGTCTATAGAAGGGAAATGCAGGAGAAAAGGCAGACTTGTAAACCAATAAGCAAGCTGAATAAGCTTCTAACTTACAACCAATATAATTAAATGTAGATCAGCTCATCTGTCATAATAGAGTTCAAGCTGGCTTAAGATGAAGAAAAATTAATTTTAAAATGAACAGATTTTGTGGATATGAATTACCACAGAATTGCAGAATTTTAGGGTTTGGAAGGAACCTCAAAAAATCATCTACTCCAACCTCCCTGCCAGAGCAGGGAGTAGGTCACACAAGAGTGCATCCAGGCAGATTTTGAATGTCTCCAGAGAAGGAGACTCTGCAATCCCCCTGGGCAGAGTGTTCCAATATTCTGTCACTCTCACGGCAAAAAAGTTTTTCCTTATGTTCATGTGGAACCTCCTGTGCTCCAGCTTGTACCCATTGCCCCTTGTCCTATCATCAAACATCACTGAGAAGAACCTGGCTCTGTCCTTCCAACATTCACTTTTCACATATTTATAAACAGTAATAAGGTTGCCTCTCAGCCTCCTCTCCTCCAAGCTAAAGAGACCCAGCTTTCTCAGCCTTTTCTCAAAAGGGCAGTGATCCACTCTCTTAGTCGCCTTTGTGGCTCTGTGCTGGACACTTTCAAGTAGTTCCCTGTCCTACTTGAACTGAAGGGCCCGGAACTGGACACAATACTCCAGATGCTTCCTCACCAGGGCAGAATAGAGGGGGAGAAGAACCACTTTCCACCTAGTAGTCACACTCCTTCAAATACACCCCAGGATGCCATTGGCATTCTTGGCCGCAAGGGCACATTGCTGTTTATCCTTCTGTCCACCAGGATGCCTAGGACACTTTCCCCTACCCTGATACCTTTTTCTGATTATGAGTTCCCAATTTCATAACTTAAAACAATTAAGATCTTGCCAAATACTGTACATGTGATTGAAAGCAGGCAAATTAAACATTAGTGAAGCCTTTCAAAGGCAGATATTCTTCTGTCCTGCATGGACGAATGTTCCATGGGAGTCTGTCCTGTGTTTGGCAAAAATGTGTGTTTCAAGAATGACTTGAAGATGGAATAAACTGTACTTGTAATAAATGTACAGATGGCATGTAACTAAAGCACAGTCCAGACATTTTGGATTAAACTTCAGAATTAACTGGATTATGTAATAGCATTAAAAAGTAGAATACAGCTTAGTAAGGACAAAGATACACTGCCATGCTCACTTGGGAATAGTCACCATGAACAAGTGAGGTATGTCATGTTGTGGGGAAAAAAAATAAAAAACCAAATAGGTATAAAAAATTGTCATCTAAAAGGGATCTGAGCTGATACAACCACAAATGGAAAATCATAAAATCATAGAATCAACCAGGTTGGAAGAGACCTCCAAGATCATCCAGTCCAACCTAGCACCCAGCCCTATCCAGCCATCTAGACCATGGCACTAAATGCCTCATCCAGACTTTTCTTGAACACCTCCAGCTGTTTTTAATAGGGTAGAGAGGAGGACCCTGGGAAATATCCACCTCACCTTTGTGCCTGGGAGGATCATGGAAGAAGTCCTCCTAGAAACAATTCTAAGAGATGCAGAGGACAAGTATGTGGTTCAAGAGAGCCAGCATGGCTTTTCCAAGGACTTTACCATGGAGTGACTACATCAACAGACAGAGGAAGAGCCATGCATGTCATCTATATGGACTTCTGTAAAGTCTTTGACACAGTCCCCACAGCAGCCTTCTGATCAGTGGAATGTTCAGTGGATAATGAATTGGTTGGATGGTCACATCCCAGATGGAAACTAATGACAGATAGTGGCCCTCAAGAGCCCATACTGGGACCGGTACTGTTAAATATCTTCATTAATGACATAAACAACAGGATTGTGTGCACCCTCAGCAAGCTGGAAGACAGTGTCAAACTGAGAGATGCAGCTAACCAGAGGGACAGGATATCATCCAGAGCAACCTGGACATGCTTTAAAAGTGGGCCTGTGTGAACCTTATGCAGTTCAATAAGGCCAAGCACAAGGTCCTACGCTGGAGTCAGGGCAATCCTGGGTATCAATACAGGATGAGGAATGATGTGGGGAGAATGACGTGGGTGGACATGAACCGATTATGTGCACTCACAGACCAGAAGGCCAGCTGCATCCTGGGCTTCATCCCGTGGTCAGCGCGTCAAGGGAGATGATTCTATCCCTCTATCATCTGGAATACTGTGTCCAGGTCTGGACGCCTCAGCACAGTAATGTGTTAGAGCAGGTCCGAAGGAAGGCCACAAAAGTGATCTGAACTCCTCTTATGTAAGGACAGGCTGAGAGTTCAGGCTGCAGAAGAGAAAGCTATCGGGGGGATACTTTATTGTGGCTTTTCAGTACTTAAAGGTGGCCTACAAGAAAGATAGGCACAATCTTTTTAGCAAGGCCTGTTACAACAGGACAAGAGGTAATGGGTTTAAACTTAAAAAAAAGAGTACATTTAAAACAAACAAACAAAAAAAAGACATTTCTTTTTTTACATTGAGGGTAGTGAAATTCTGGAACAGTTTGTCCCAAGAGATCAAAGAAATATTCGAGGTGAGGTTGGATGTGGCTCTGAGTACTTGATCTAGTTAAAGATGTCTCTGCTCACTGCAGAGGGGTTGGACAAGATGACTTTTACAGATCCCTTCCAACCTGAAACATTTTATGATTCTCTGCTGACAGACATTGCTGATTCAGAAGCAAATTATAGACTGGTTGAACACATTCTAGAACAGAGCAACAAGGACTACCTAAGGACGATAATGCAGAGTGGAAATCATCACTGTGTCCAGTGATACTAAAAAAAAGAAGACAACAGGATGTACAATCCTGACACTAGTACAGGATTTGAGGCTGATTAAAGAAAAGATAGGGATACTTTGCAAAGTCCAGTGACTGCCCTCACAAGGCACGTTCAGAGGAAACTGTTGACTCTGCAGGCAAGATTTAATATATCCTTCATTGAATATAAATTTGTAGGAAGACGAAATAAAGTAGTTTAAAGAAAGAAGAGTGAAAGCTAAGAACAGTTTAAGAGAAAACCAGAAGTGGAAAAGATGAAGGGAAAGAATTTCAGAATGTTTCTCTGACTGCAGCAGCAACAGCATGGATCTGTATTTGATCTTATGCTAATGTCTAAAGCTAGTCAAGCGATCTCTGCTACTGATCAGCTACTGTAATGAGGTCAGTTTTGCATTTATTTAGAAGCTCCAGCAAATGCACATTCCAGCTACTTGCTGCTATAGTGACATAAACAACTGCAGAATATCTGGATTTAAAATCTCACATACACACACACCCCACCACTTCTAGCTGCAGTTCAATATGCTGCAATTCAAGATGCCTTTAAGACATGCTTCAAAAGGGACCTCACCAAATGAGATGCCACTTTCTTTTCTGTATAACAGTTGGTGGATGGGTCCTGCCTTGGAAACTCTTGATCTCAGTTCACAAGAATAATTTCTGAAGGACCTATGGCAGGTCATTCTGAAGGCCAGTTCTCATATTTCAGGTCTTGATTCTTCCACAATTCAATTCAGGTCACAATATTTTTCTCAGCTTCTTTCTTATCTTTTATGCTTACCTCCTACTTCTGGACAAATGGATTGCTAGGGTGTCTGTGATGTTCTTAATGATCAGAAGCTTAGGAGTTGTTCAGCAGAGAGAAATGTCAAAACTTCCCAAATTAATTTGGAATTCAAAGATGTTTAGAGAAGTTTACTAATCATGATTAAATATGCAACAGTTGATATTTTTTTTCCTGTTACAACAACATATTAAAATACCATCAGAATTTAAAGTGAACTTGCTTAATCAATGGGTAGCTTATGCAAAATAAAATGTTGGAGCTTTTTTCAAGGTTAATAATAAACTTCTATTTAACTGCTACAGTGACAGCATTTCTATAAATCAAACCAAACAATTAAAAGTTGTCTGTATATCTATCTATCTTTAGCAGAGATAGAAGTGTGCATTAACTGCCATCAAACAAGGATGCAGTCCGCCAACATGCAACTCATCTATACTAAGGTCCGATGGAAGAGATGTATTTCATGCAGGCAGGAAAATCTAAAGCAACTTACATGAATGTTTGAAGTGAAAGTCATGTATGAGCCACTAAAGCAAAATGAACATCAGCCAGTGGGTTCCAAAAAGAAGAAAGGGGGAAATAGCTACAAACTCCACAGAAAGTGGAAATGCAGACATTGTTATACAGACCTCTAATCTCTTGTACAGTGCTATATGTGGAGAGGAAAAAATGCCTTCCTGACCTCTCCAGGTGATCAATTTACACTCTGAAGCCTGAGAGCTGATCTGTATCTATTCCAAATTAACTGGAATAGGAAGAGGCATGAGGCTAAAACATAAAGAAATAACACTGTAGAAAGCAGAAAGTACCTTATTCATCAGTACAAGTCGAGATGTCGTTTGCTATCAAAGGAGATATCTTCCTTTCATAAATATGCCTGTTCAGATTTTTAGTATCAAAAGTACCTCAGAACTCGCAGTGAAAGTAATCTCTGCAGGTACTGGTCCAAAGTCTGCTGAGATCAATAGGAATCCCTCCCTTCACTGCAGTACACTCTGGATCAGGCCCTTTCCCTGTAACAAAGGTTCCCTCCATCATAGTCACGCAACATCCCCTCCTTTACATTCCCTTACAGTACACTCAACTTCTGTTTTGAAGATGATAGAAAAACCACAAACGACCCACATAAACCTAACTGAAAAAGTCCTTTCAGATGGGGAAAGATATGCAAAATCACATCAGCTTTACCCGATGTTAAGATAAGCTACTCTGTGACCTAAAATCCAGTGTACTGTATTGTATGTGATCATCATGTGCTGTCATTTTATAGCTCTTTTATTTTTCCCCCAACCCTACTGAAGTTCTGTTACTTCCAAAATGTTAAAAATGCTCCATTTGTTAATATAAATTATTATAATTGACAGTGTATTGTCAATCTATTGCAAAGCTGATTTAATTAAGGATGCCAAGTGGCATCATTTGGGGCCAGGTATCTAAGCTGCAATTTTTTCTTTTTTTATCTCAACCTCTCCCTCTAGGACCGTCCACACTGGCACCAAAGGCTGGAGGGCAAGAGAACAAAGGGAATTTTATGTGTCTGAATTCAAATTCTTTCCCTTTGAAATGAAGCGTCCAGAATGGGCAATAAAACTGTGAAAATGGATTTCTGGCCGCATTTGATGTTAAGCCTTTAGTGTCAAGAGCCAGGTCTTTTTTTCTCTCTCTTTCTTTTAGGGTGGGATTTTTTTTCCTGCCTTTCCCTGAATGGTCTTGTGGGGAATTTGTCCTATAAATTATTTCTTACAGTTTGCATGCATACAGTATGGCCTTGTCTCATAGTCAGACCTCAAAAGTAGGCTGTTTTGTATGTGTGTGTGTGTGTGTGTGTTTTAATTAACTTTTGGGTTTAGTAAAATTGCAGTGGAAAACATTGTTCTAAAGAGGCTTATTTCATGTGGCTTTATTTCCCTATCAGCCTGTGTGAAACCTTAGTGTTTATTAAGCGCTTCTGTGGAAAGAGTAACTTTCTCTCTGGTCTTCCTTTTCTGTACCCAGTAGTCATAATCCTTTGTGTCATCCCTTCCATTCCCATAGTAGGATATTGCAAGGCAATAAGAAAAGCAGAGGATTAGGCCCACTTAGAATGATCATGCAGAGGGATCTATTATAATAACGATTAAAACCATTTTATCTTTAATAGCTAGCCACTGATGGCAGGGCAAGGGAGGGAGAAGACAGACAGAGAAATGAAAGGAATCTTGGCATATTGAAATGATTTGTTACAAAGCTATGGTTGTATAGGAAAATTGATCTTTAAATATTTATTTCTAACAAAAGCAGTTGGCAATACCTTATTAAAGGCAGCTAAATTAATTTCAATTGCTGCTCACCACTTAGGCAGCATGTTCTTAACTGTTTGAAGAAAAAAACATGAGTGTATGTATGTGCATGCATGTGTGTGTGTGTGTTCATGCATGGAGTTTAATTACTAACCATTTTTAAAAGTAAAGCTAGTAGCATTTCACTATCCATTTCCCTGCAGATCATGCTTTCATGAAGCAAGATTACAATGGCAGGAGATTCTTCTCCTACCCAAGTAAGTCACGGTGTTGAAAGCAAAATTGATTTCCACAAGTGTATGAAGACCCTTTTACCAGGAGCCAGACTCCTATGTTTTCAAACAGAGAATAGCAACTGTTTTAAAATGTAACTTTTGCTGCTGTTAAGTTAAAGCAAGCAAACAAACAAAAAACATTAACCAAAACAAAAATCAGAAAACATTTCTTTGGTGTGCTTATGGATGTCATCATCTCCACTCCTACATTTCTCCTCTCTCTTTCCTCTTTCTGTTCTCTGTCCTTTTATTTTTTTTTTTCCTGATATAATTTTCTTACAGTTTTCTTTCTCCAGGCCTCCTTCAGGCTTCCTGTCATCTACTCTTTGCTTTTCCATTTACTGTAGCTCATTCTGATCAATTCCTGTTTGTTTTACATATCACAGTTAGTTTAAATTTTCTTTCTTTCTCATGTAGTTTTCCCTACCTTTCCCATTTTAAATCTCTATCCTCATCTATATTTCCATATCTCTTTTATGTATTTTCAAGCAAGCTTTTCAGACTATGATATATAAAGAGAGCAAAAATTCAATCAAAGAAATTCTTCAAGATTTAGACAGACTTCATTTCAATCAGGCACCTGAAGTCAAGAGATCTACAGGGTTCCACACTTTGGCCACAACAACCCCAAGCAGTGCTACAGGCTAGGGACAGAGTGGCTGGAGAGCAGCCAGGAGGAAAGGGACCCTCGGGGTATTGGTGAATACTAGGCTGAAGATGAGCCAGCAATGTGCCCAGGTGGCCAAGAGAGCCAATGGCATCCTAGACTGTATCAGGAACAGTGTGGCAAATAGGACAAGGGAGGTTATTCTTCCCCTGTACTCAGCACTGGTCAGGCCACACCTTGAGTACTGTGTCCAGTTCTGGGCTCCTCAAGGATGACAAAGCTGGTGAGAAGCCTGGATGGAACACAGCCCAGTGAGGAGAGGCTGAGGGAGCTGGGGTTGTTTAGCATGGAGAAGAGGAGGCTCAGGGGTGACCTCATTACTGTCTACAACTACTTGAAGGGAGGTTGTAGGCAGGTGGGGGTTTGGCTCTTCTTCCAGACAACCAGCGATAGAACAAGGGGCACAGCCTCCAGTCGTGCCTGGGCAAGTATAGGCTGGATGTTAGGAGGAAGTTCTTCCCAGAGAGAGTGATTTGCCGTTGGAATGGGCTGCTCAGAGAGGTGGTGGAGTCGCCGTCCCTGGAGGTGTTCAAGAAAAGCCTGGATGAGGCACTTAGTGCCATGGTCTAGTTGACTGGCTAGGGCTGGGTGGTAGGTTGGACTGTATGATCTTGGAGGTCTCTTCCAACCTGGTTGATTCTATGATTCTAACAAATGTGATTATCATATCAGAAATGGGGCAAGAATGCTTTAAATGAAAATAAATTTAAAACTAATTAAATAGAAAATTACCTTCTCTATTACCTTTTCTAGTATTGTTTTACAGGAACTCTTGCTTACTAGCCAGTTAGTAATGAGCATCTTTAATGACCCCTCCTAACCTAAACTCCGTTAAACTATTTTGTGGGGGCTACACTGTAGTTCTATAGGAAACACAGCTTACCCCTACACAAAAGTAGAGTATCAATATCATTTTCAGACAATCCAGATTTCCTCTATCCTATTTAGTTCTCAAAGAAATGGTTCTACAGTTACCTGTGTAACTCCAGTAGTGCCCTAAAAATCGTCCTTTTGTTTAAT